>NW_027139809.1:27500-92175 GCF_035084215.1 Heptranchias perlo | reverse complement strand
TACACTCCGACCGGTTTCGCCATCTCACGGCTCATCAGGGAGCTACAAACAAACAGACCAAGTCCTTAGTGCGTCACTTGCAAAAGTTAGGTTTAAAATGGTGGGCAGAGGGGGGAAACGCCCTCCCTATGTTGTCTGCCTCTTGGTTCTGGCCCGCACCTCAGACTGTTGCTGTTGTCCAAATGAATGCACCTTGTGCTTTAGCTTTAGGCACCATCCAGAGTTCCTGCTTGGCTACTACTGAATGTGTCCCGTCCTCCAGCCTTAAGTACCATCCATCGTTCCTTCTTGGGACACTCCGACCGGTTTCGCCATCTCACGGCTCATCAGGGAGCTACAAACAAACAGACCAAGTCCTTAGTGCGTCACTTGCAAAAGTTAGGTTTTAAAATGGTGGGCAGAGGGGGGAAACGCCCTCCCTATGTTGTCTGCCTCTTGGTTCTGGCCCGCACCTCAGACTGTTGCTGTTGTCCAAATGAATGCACCTTGTGCTTTAGCTTTAGGCACCATCCAGAGTTCCTGCTTGGCTACTACTGAATGTGTCCCGTCCTCCAGCCTTAAGTACCATCCATCGTTCCTTCTTGGAACACTCCGACCGGTTTCGCCATCTCACGGCTCATCAGGGAGCTACAAACAAACAGACCAAGTCCTTAGTGCGTCACTTGCAAAAGTTAGGTTTTAAAATGGTGGGCAGAGGGGGAAACGCCCTCCCTATGTTGTCTGCCTCTTGGTTCTGGCCCGCACCTCAGACTGTTGCTGTTGTCCAAATGAATGCACCTTGTGCTTTAGCTTTAGGCACCATCCAGAGTTCCTGCTTGGCTACTACTGAATGTGTCCCGTCCTCCAGCCTTAAGTACCATCCATCGTTCCTTCTTGGAACACTCCGACCGGTTTCGCCATCTCACGGCTCATCAGGAGCTACAAACAAACAGACCAAGTCCTTAGTGCGTCACTTGCAAAAGTTAGGTTTTAAAATGGTGGGCAGAGGGGGAAACGCCCTCCCTATGTTGTCTGCCTCTTGGTTCTGGCCCGCACCTCAGACTGTTGCTGTTGTCCAAATGAATGCACCTTGTGCTTTAGCTTTAGGCACCATCCAGAGTTCCTGCTTGGCTACTACTGAATGTGTCCCGTCCTCCAGCCTTAAGTACCATCCATCGTTCCTTCTTGGAACACTCCGACCGGTTTCGCCATCTCACGGCTCATCAGGGAGCTACAAACAAACAGACCAAGTCCTTAGTGCGTCACTTGCAAAAGTTAGGTTTTAAAATGGTGGGCAGAGGGGGAAACGCCCTCCCTATGTTGTCTGCCTCTTGGTTCTGGCCCGCACCTCAGACTGTTGCTGTTGTCCAAATGAATGCACCTTGTGCTTTAGCTTTAGGCACCATCCAGAGTTCCTGCTTGGCTACTACTGAATGTGTCCCGTCCTCCAGCCTTAAGTACCATCCATCGTTCCTTCTTGGAACACTCCGACCGGTTTCGCCATCTCACGGCTCATCAGGGAGCTACAAACAAACAGACCAAGTCCTTAGTGCGTCACTTGCAAAAGTTAGGTTTTAAAATGGTGGGCAGAGGGGGGAAACGCCCTCCCTATGTTGTCTGCCTCTTGGTTCTGGCCCGCACCTCAGACTGTTGCTGTTGTCCAAATGAATGCACCTTGTGCTTTAGCTTTAGGCACCATCCAGAGTTCCTGCTTGGCTACTACTGAATGTGTCCCGTCCTCCAGCCTTAAGTACCATCCATCGTTCCTTCTTGGAACACTCCGACCGGTTTCGCCATCTCACGGCTCATCAGGGAGCTACAAACAAACAGACCAAGTCCTTAGTGCGTCACTTGCAAAAGTTAGGTTTTAAAATGGTGGGCAGAGGGGGGAAACGCCCTCCCTATGTTGTCTGCCTCTTGGTTCTGGCCCGCACCTCAGACTGTTGCTGTTGTCCAAATGAATGCACCTTGTGCTTTAGCTTTAGGCACCATCCAGAGTTCCTGCTTGGCTACTACTGAATGTGTCCCGTCCTCCAGCCTTAAGTACCATCCATCGTTCCTTCTTGGAACACTCCGACCGGTTTCGCCATCTCACGGCTCATCAGGGAGCTACAAACAAACAGACCAAGTCCTTAGTGCGTCACTTGCAAAAGTTAGGTTTTAAAATGGTGGGCAGAGGGGGGAAACGCCCTCCCTATGTTGTCTGCCTCTTGGTTCTGGCCCGCACCTCAGACTGTTGCTGTTGTCCAAATGAATGCACCTTGTGCTTTAGCTTTAGGCACCATCCAGAGTTCCTGCTTGGCTACTACTGAATGTGTCCCGTCCTCCAGCCTTAAGTACCATCCATCGTTCCTTCTTGGAACACTCCGACCGGTTTCGCCATCTCACGGCTCATCAGGGAGCTACAAACAAACAGACCAAGTCCTTAGTGCGTCACTTGCAAAAGTTAGGTTTTAAAATGGTGGGCAGAGGGGGGAAACGCCCTCCCTATGTTGTCTGCCTCTTGTGGCCCGCACCTCCGACTGTTGCTGTTGTCCAAATGAATGCACCTTGTGCTTTAGCTTTAGGCACCATCCAGAGTTCCTGCTTGGCTACTACTGAATGTGTCCCGTCCTCCAGCCTTAAGTACCATCCATCGTTCCTTCTTGGAACACTCCGACCGGTTTCGCCATCTTGCGGCTCATCAGGGAGCTACAAACAAACAGACCAAGTCCTTAGTGCGTCACTTGCAAAGGTTAGGTTTTAAAATGGTGGGCAGAGGGGGGAAACGCCCTCCCTATGTTGTCTGCCTCTTAGTTTTGGCCCGCACCTCAGACTGTTGCTGTTGTCCAAATGAATGCACCTTGTGCTTTAGCTTTAGGCACCATCCAGAGTTCCTGCTTGGCTACTACTGAATGTGTCCCGTCCTCCAGCCTTAAGTACCATCCATCGTTCCTTCTTGGAACACTCCGACCGGTTTCGCCATCTTGCGGCTCATCAGGGAGCTACAAACAAACAGACCAAGTCCTTTGTGCGTCACTTGCAAAGGTTAGGTTTTAAAATGGTGGGCAGAGGGGGGAAACGCCCTCCCTATGTTGTCTGCCTCTTGGTTCTGGCCCGCACCTCAGACTGTTGCTGTTGTCCAAATGAATGCACCTTGTGCTTTAGCTTTAGGCACCATCCAGAGTTCCTGCTTGGCTACTACTGAATGTGTCCCGTCCTCCAGCCTTAAGTACCATCCATCGTTCCTTCTTGGAACACTCCGACCGGTTTCGCCATCTTGCGGCTCATCAGGGAGCTACAAACAAACAGACCAAGTCCTTAGTGCGTCACTTGCAAAGGTTAGGTTTTAAAATGGTGGGCAGAGGGGGGAAAACGCCCTCCCTATGTTGTCTGCCTCTTGGTTCTGGCCCGCACCTCAGACTGTTGCTGTTGTCCAAATGAATGCACCTTGTGCTTTAGCTTTAGGCACCATCCAGAGTTCCTGCTTGGCTACTACTGAATGTGTCCCGTCCTCCAGCCTTAAGTACCATCCATCGTTCCTTCTTGGAACACTCCGACCGGTTTCGCCATCTTGCGGCTCATCAGGGAGCTACAAACAAACAGACCAAGTCCTTAGTGCGTCACTTGCAAAGGTTAGGTTTTAAAATGGTGGGCAGAGGGGGGAAACGCCCTCCCTATGTTGTCTGCCTCTTGGTTCTGGCCCGCACCTCAGACTGTTGCTGTTGTCCAAATGAATGCACCTTGTGCTTTAGCTTTAGGCACCATCCAGAGTTCCTGCTTGGCTACTACTGAATGTGTCCCGTCCTCCAGCCTTAAGTACCATCCATCGTTCCTTCTTGGAACACTCCGACCGGTTTCGCCATCTTGCGGCTCATCAGGGAGCTACAAACAAACAGACCAAGTCCTTAGTGCGTCACTTGCAAAAGTTAGGTTTTAAAATGGTGGGCAGAGGGGGGAAACGCCCTCCCTATGTTGTCTGCCTCTTGGTTCTGGCCCGCACCTCAGACTGTTGCTGTTGTCCAAATGAATGCACCTTGTGCTTTAGCTTTAGGCACCATCCAGAGTTCCTGCTTGGCTACTACTGAATGTGTCCCGTCCTCCAGCCTTAAGTACCATCCATCGTTCCTTCTTGGAACACTCCGACCGGTTTCGCCATCTTGCGGCTCATCAGGGAGCTACAAACAAACAGACCAAGTCCTTAGTGCGTCACTTGCAAAAGTTAGGTTTTAAAATGGTGGGCAGAGGGGGGAAACGCCCTCCCTATGTTGTCTGCCTCTTGGTTCTGGCCCGCACCTCAGACTGTTGCTGTTGTCCAAATGAATGCACCTTGTGCTTTAGCTTTAGGCACCATCCAGAGTTCCTGCTTGGCTACTACTGAATGTGTCCCGTCCTCCAGCCTTAAGTACCATCCATCGTTCCTTCTTGGAACACTCCGACCGGTTTCGCCATCTTGCGGCTCATCAGGGAGCTACAAACAAACAGACCAAGTCCTTAGTGCGTCACTTGCAAAAGTTAGGTTTTAAAATGGTGGGCAGAGGGGGGAAACGCCCTCCCTATGTTGTCTGCCTCTTGGTTCTGGCCCGCACCTCAGACTGTTGCTGTTGTCCAAATGAATGCACCTTGTGCTTTAGCTTTAGGCACCATCCAGAGTTCCTGCTTGGCTACTACTGAATGTGTCCCGTCCTCCAGCCTTAAGTACCATCCATCGTTCCTTCTTGGAACACTCCGACCGGTTTCGCCATCTCACGGCTCATCAGGGAGCTACAAACAAACAGACCAAGTCCTTAGTGCGTCACTTGCAAAAGTTAGGTTTTAAAATGGTGGGCAGAGGGGGGAAACGCCCTCCCTATGTTGTCTGCCTCTTGGTTCTGGCCCGCACCTCAGACTGTTGCTGTTGTCCAAATGAATGCACCTTGTGCTTTAGCTTTAGGCACCATCCAGAGTTCCTGCTTGGCTACTACTGAATGTGTCCCGTCCTCCAGCCTTAAGTACCATCCATCGTTCCTTCTTGGAACACTCCGACCGGTTTCGCCATCTCACGGCTCATCAGGGAGCTACAAACAAACAGACCAAGTCCTTAGTGCGTCACTTGCAAAAGTTAGGTTTTAAAATGGTGGGCAGAGGGGGGAAACGCCCTCCCTATGTTGTCTGCCTCTTGGTTCTGGCCCGCACCTCAGACTGTTGCTGTTGTCCAAATGAATGCACCTTGTGCTTTAGCTTTAGGCACCATCCAGAGTTCCTGCTTGGCTACTACTGAATGTGTCCCGTCCTCCAGCCTTAAGTACCATCCATCGTTCCTTCTTGGAACACTCCGACCGGTTTCGCCATCTCACGGCTCATCAGGGAGCTACAAACAAACAGACCAAGTCCTTAGTGCGTCACTTGCAAAAGTTAGGTTTTAAAATGGTGGGCAGAGGGGGGAAACGCCCTCCCTATGTTGTCTGCCTCTTGGTTCTGGCCCGCACCTCAGACTGTTGCTGTTGTCCAAATGAATGCACCTTGTGCTTTAGCTTTAGGCACCATCCAGAGTTCCTGCTTGGCTACTACTGAATGTGTCCCGTCCTCCAGCCTTAAGTACCATCCATCGTTCCTTCTTGGAACACTCCGACCGGTTTCGCCATCTCACGGCTCATCAGGGAGCTACAAACAAACAGACCAAGTCCTTAGTGCGTCACTTGCAAAAGTTAGGTTTTAAAATGGTGGGCAGAGGGGGGAAACGCCCTCCCTATGTTGTCTGCCTCTTGGTTCTGGCCCGCACCTCAGACTGTTGCTGTTGTCCAAATGAATGCACCTTGTGCTTTAGCTTTAGGCACCATCCAGAGTTCCTGCTTGGCTACTACTGAATGTGTCCCGTCCTCCAGCCTTAAGTACCATCCATCGTTCCTTCTTGGAACACTCCGACCGGTTTCGCCATCTCACGGCTCATCAGGGAGCTACAAACAAACAGACCAAGTCCTTAGTGCGTCACTTGCAAAAGTTAGGTTTTAAAATGGTGGGCAGAGGGGGGAAACGCCCTCCCTATGTTGTCTGCCTCTTGGTTCTGGCCCGCACCTCAGACTGTTGCTGTTGTCCAAATGAATGCACCTTGTGCTTTAGCTTTAGGCACCATCCAGAGTTCCTGCTTGGCTACTACTGAATGTGTCCCGTCCTCCAGCCTTAAGTACCATCCATCGTTCCTTCTTGGAACACTCCGACCGGTTTCGCCATCTCACGGCTCATCAGGGAGCTACAAACAAACAGACCAAGTCCTTAGTGCGTCACTTGCAAAAGTTAGGTTTTAAAATGGTGGGCAGAGGGGGGAAACGCCCTCCCTATGTTGTCTGCCTCTTGGTTCTGGCCCGCACCTCAGACTGTTGCTGTTGTCCAAATGAATGCACCTTGTGCTTTAGCTTTAGGCACCATCCAGAGTTCCTGCTTGGCTACTACTGAATGTGTCCCGTCCTCCAGCCTTAAGTACCATCCATCGTTCCTTCTTGGAACACTCCGACCGGTTTCGCCATCTCACGGCTCATCAGGGAGCTACAAACAAACAGACCAAGTCCTTAGTGCGTCACTTGCAAAAGTTAGGTTTTAAAATGGTGGGCAGAGGGGGGAAACGCCCTCCCTATGTTGTCTGCCTCTTGGTTCTGGCCCGCACCTCAGACTGTTGCTGTTGTCCAAATGAATGCACCTTGTGCTTTAGCTTTAGGCACCATCCAGAGTTCCTGCTTGGCTACTACTGAATGTGTCCCGTCCTCCAGCCTTAAGTACCATCCATCGTTCCTTCTTGGAACACTCCGACCGGTTTCGCCATCTCACGGCTCATCAGGGAGCTACAAACAAACAGACCAAGTCCTTAGTGCGTCACTTGCAAAAGTTAGGTTTTAAAATGGTGGGCAGAGGGGGGAAACGCCCTCCCTATGTTGTCTGCCTCTTGGTTCTGGCCCGCACCTCAGACTGTTGCTGTTGTCCAAATGAATGCACCTTGTGCTTTAGCTTTAGGCACCATCCAGAGTTCCTGCTTGGCTACTACTGAATGTGTCCCGTCCTCCAGCCTTAAGTACCATCCATCGTTCCTTCTTGGAACACTCCGACCGGTTTCGCCATCTCACGGCTCATCAGGGAGCTACAAACAAACAGACCAAGTCCTTAGTGCGTCACTTGCAAAAGTTAGGTTTTAAAATGGTGGGCAGAGGGGGGAAACGCCCTCCCTATGTTGTCTGCCTCTTGGTTCTGGCCCGCACCTCAGACTGTTGCTGTTGTCCAAATGAATGCACCTTGTGCTTTAGCTTTAGGCACCATCCAGAGTTCCTGCTTGGCTACTACTGAATGTGTCCCGTCCTCCAGCCTTAAGTACCATCCATCGTTCCTTCTTGGAACACTCCGACCGGTTTCGCCATCTCACGGCTCATCAGGGAGCTACAAACAAACAGACCAAGTCCTTAGTGCGTCACTTGCAAAAGTTAGGTTTTAAAATGGTGGGCAGAGGGGGGAAACGCCCTCCCTATGTTGTCTGCCTCTTGGTTCTGGCCCGCACCTCAGACTGTTGCTGTTGTCCAAATGAATGCACCTTGTGCTTTAGCTTTAGGCACCATCCAGAGTTCCTGCTTGGCTACTACTGAATGTGTCCCGTCCTCCAGCCTTAAGTACCATCCATCGTTCCTTCTTGGAACACTCCGACCGGTTTCGCCATCTCACGGCTCATCAGGGAGCTACAAACAAACAGACCAAGTCCTTAGTGCGTCACTTGCAAAAGTTAGGTTTTAAAATGGTGGGCAGAGGGGGGAAACGCCCTCCCTATGTTGTCTGCCTCTTGGTTCTGGCCCGCACCTCAGACTGTTGCTGTTGTCCAAATGAATGCACCTTGTGCTTTAGCTTTAGGCACCATCCAGAGTTCCTGCTTGGCTACTACTGAATGTGTCCCGTCCTCCAGCCTTAAGTACCATCCATCGTTCCTTCTTGGAACACTCCGACCGGTTTCGCCATCTCACGGCTCATCAGGGAGCTACAAACAAACAGACCAAGTCCTTAGTGCGTCACTTGCAAAAGTTAGGTTTTAAAATGGTGGGCAGAGGGGGGAAACGCCCTCCCTATGTTGTCTGCCTCTTGGTTCTGGCCCGCACCTCAGACTGTTGCTGTTGTCCAAATGAATGCACCTTGTGCTTTAGCTTTAGGCACCATCCAGAGTTCCTGCTTGGCTACTACTGAATGTGTCCCGTCCTCCAGCCTTAAGTACCATCCATCGTTCCTTCTTGGAACACTCCGACCGGTTTCGCCATCTCACGGCTCATCAGGGAGCTACAAACAAACAGACCAAGTCCTTAGTGCGTCACTTGCAAAAGTTAGGTTTTAAAATGGTGGGCAGAGGGGGGAAACGCCCTCCCTATGTTGTCTGCCTCTTGGTTCTGGCCCGCACCTCAGACTGTTGCTGTTGTCCAAATGAATGCACCTTGTGCTTTAGCTTTAGGCACCATCCAGAGTTCCTGCTTGGCTACTACTGAATGTGTCCCGTCCTCCAGCCTTAAGTACCATCCATCGTTCCTTCTTGGAACACTCCGACCGGTTTCGCCATCTCACGGCTCATCAGGGAGCTACAAACAAACAGACCAAGTCCTTAGTGCGTCACTTGCAAAAGTTAGGTTTTAAAATGGTGGGCAGAGGGGGGAAACGCCCTCCCTATGTTGTCTGCCTCTTGGTTCTGGCCCGCACCTCAGACTGTTGCTGTTGTCCAAATGAATGCACCTTGTGCTTTAGCTTTAGGCACCATCCAGAGTTCCTGCTTGGCTACTACTGAATGTGTCCCGTCCTCCAGCCTTAAGTACCATCCATCGTTCCTTCTTGGAACACTCCGACCGGTTTCGCCATCTCACGGCTCATCAGGGAGCTACAAACAAACAGACCAAGTCCTTAGTGCGTCACTTGCAAAAGTTAGGTTTTAAAATGGTGGGCAGAGGGGGGAAACGCCCTCCCTATGTTGTCTGCCTCTTGGTTCTGGCCCGCACCTCAGACTGTTGCTGTTGTCCAAATGAATGCACCTTGTGCTTTAGCTTTAGGCACCATCCAGAGTTCCTGCTTGGCTACTACTGAATGTGTCCCGTCCTCCAGCCTTAAGTACCATCCATCGTTCCTTCTTGGAACACTCCGACCGGTTTCGCCATCTCACGGCTCATCAGGGAGCTACAAACAAACAGACCAAGTCCTTAGTGCGTCACTTGCAAAAGTTAGGTTTTAAAATGGTGGGCAGAGGGGGGAAACGCCCTCCCTATGTTGTCTGCCTCTTGGTTCTGGCCCGCACCTCAGACTGTTGCTGTTGTCCAAATGAATGCACCTTGTGCTTTAGCTTTAGGCACCATCCAGAGTTCCTGCTTGGCTACTACTGAATGTGTCCCGTCCTCCAGCCTTAAGTACCATCCATCGTTCCTTCTTGGAACACTCCGACCGGTTTCGCCATCTCACGGCTCATCAGGGAGCTACAAACAAACAGACCAAGTCCTTAGTGCGTCACTTGCAAAAGTTAGGTTTTAAAATGGTGGGCAGAGGGGGGAAACGCCCTCCCTATGTTGTCTGCCTCTTGGTTCTGGCCCGCACCTCAGACTGTTGCTGTTGTCCAAATGAATGCACCTTGTGCTTTAGCTTTAGGCACCATCCAGAGTTCCTGCTTGGCTACTACTGAATGTGTCCCGTCCTCCAGCCTTAAGTACCATCCATCGTTCCTTCTTGGAACACTCCGACCGGTTTCGCCATCTCACGGCTCATCAGGGAGCTACAAACAAACAGACCAAGTCCTTAGTGCGTCACTTGCAAAAGTTAGGTTTTAAAATGGTGGGCAGAGGGGGGAAACGCCCTCCCTATGTTGTCTGCCTCTTGGTTCTGGCCCGCACCTCAGACTGTTGCTGTTGTCCAAATGAATGCACCTTGTGCTTTAGCTTTAGGCACCATCCAGAGTTCCTGCTTGGCTACTACTGAATGTGTCCCGTCCTCCAGCCTTAAGTACCATCCATCGTTCCTTCTTGGAACACTCCGACCGGTTTCGCCATCTCACGGCTCATCAGGGAGCTACAAACAAACAGACCAAGTCCTTAGTGCGTCACTTGCAAAAGTTAGGTTTTAAAATGGTGGGCAGAGGGGGGAAACGCCCTCCCTATGTTGTCTGCCTCTTGGTTCTGGCCCGCACCTCAGACTGTTGCTGTTGTCCAAATGAATGCACCTTGTGCTTTAGCTTTAGGCACCATCCAGAGTTCCTGCTTGGCTACTACTGAATGTGTCCCGTCCTCCAGCCTTAAGTACCATCCATCGTTCCTTCTTGGAACACTCCGACCGGTTTCGCCATCTCACGGCTCATCAGGGAGCTACAAACAAACAGACCAAGTCCTTAGTGCGTCACTTGCAAAAGTTAGGTTTTAAAATGGTGGGCAGAGGGGGGAAACGCCCTCCCTATGTTGTCTGCCTCTTGGTTCTGGCCCGCACCTCAGACTGTTGCTGTTGTCCAAATGAATGCACCTTGTGCTTTAGCTTTAGGCACCATCCAGAGTTCCTGCTTGGCTACTACTGAATGTGTCCCGTCCTCCAGCCTTAAGTACCATCCATCGTTCCTTCTTGGAACACTCCGACCGGTTTCGCCATCTCACGGCTCATCAGGGAGCTACAAACAAACAGACCAAGTCCTTAGTGCGTCACTTGCAAAAGTTAGGTTTTAAAATGGTGGGCAGAGGGGGGAAACGCCCTCCCTATGTTGTCTGCCTCTTGGTTCTGGCCCGCACCTCAGACTGTTGCTGTTGTCCAAATGAATGCACCTTGTGCTTTAGCTTTAGGCACCATCCAGAGTTCCTGCTTGGCTACTACTGAATGTGTCCCGTCCTCCAGCCTTAAGTACCATCCATCGTTCCTTCTTGGAACACTCCGACCGGTTTCGCCATCTCACGGCTCATCAGGGAGCTACAAACAAACAGACCAAGTCCTTAGTGCGTCACTTGCAAAAGTTAGGTTTTAAAATGGTGGGCAGAGGGGGGAAACGCCCTCCCTATGTTGTCTGCCTCTTGGTTCTGGCCCGCACCTCAGACTGTTGCTGTTGTCCAAATGAATGCACCTTGTGCTTTAGCTTTAGGCACCATCCAGAGTTCCTGCTTGGCTACTACTGAATGTGTCCCGTCCTCCAGCCTTAAGTACCATCCATCGTTCCTTCTTGGAACACTCCGACCGGTTTCGCCATCTCACGGCTCATCAGGGAGCTACAAACAAACAGACCAAGTCCTTAGTGCGTCACTTGCAAAAGTTAGGTTTTAAAATGGTGGGCAGAGGGGGGAAACGCCCTCCCTATGTTGTCTGCCTCTTGGTTCTGGCCCGCACCTCAGACTGTTGCTGTTGTCCAAATGAATGCACCTTGTGCTTTAGCTTTAGGCACCATCCAGAGTTCCTGCTTGGCTACTACTGAATGTGTCCCGTCCTCCAGCCTTAAGTACCATCCATCGTTCCTTCTTGGAACACTCCGACCGGTTTCGCCATCTCACGGCTCATCAGGGAGCTACAAACAAACAGACCAAGTCCTTAGTGCGTCACTTGCAAAAGTTAGGTTTTAAAATGGTGGGCAGAGGGGGGAAACGCCCTCCCTATGTTGTCTGCCTCTTGGTTCTGGCCCGCACCTCAGACTGTTGCTGTTGTCCAAATGAATGCACCTTGTGCTTTAGCTTTAGGCACCATCCAGAGTTCCTGCTTGGCTACTACTGAATGTGTCCCGTCCTCCAGCCTTAAGTACCATCCATCGTTCCTTCTTGGAACACTCCGACCGGTTTCGCCATCTTGCGGCTCATCAGGGAGCTATAAACAAACAGACCAAGTCCTTAGTGCGTCACCTGCAAAAGTTAGGTTTTAAAATGGTGGGCAGAGGGGGGAAACGCCCTCCCTATGTTGTCTGCCTCTTGGTTCTGGCCCGCACCTCAGACTGTTGCTGTTGTCCAAATGAATGCACCTTGTGCTTTAGCTTTAGGCACCATCCAGAGTTCCTGCTTGGCTACTACTGAATGTGTCCTGTCCTGCAGCCTTAAGTACCATCCATCGTTCCTTCTTGGAACACTCCGACCGGTTTCGCCATCTTGCGGCTCATCAGGGAGCTATAAACAAACAGACCAAGTCCTTAGTGCGTCACTTGCAAAAGTTAGGTTTTAAAATGGTGGGCAGAGGGGGGAAACGCCCTCCCTATGTTGTCTGCCTCTTGGTTCTGGCCCGCACCTCAGACTGTTGCTGTTGTCCAAATGAATGCACCTTGTGCTTTAGCTTTAGGCACCATCCAGAGTTCCTGCTTGGCTACTACTGAATGTGTCCTGTCCTGCAGCCTTAAGTACCATCCATCGTTCCTTCTTGGAACACTCCGACCGGTTTCGCCATCTTGCGGCTCATCAGGGAGCTATAAACAAACAGACCAAGTCCTTAGTGCGTCACTTGCAAAAGTTAGGTTTTAAAATGGTGGGCAGAGGGGGGAAACGCCCTCCCTATGTTGTCTGCCTCTTGGTTCTGGCCCGCACCTCAGACTGTTGCTGTTGTCCAAATGAATGCACCTTGTGCTTTAGCTTTAGGCACCATCCAGAGTTCCTGCTTGGCTACTACTGAATGTGTCCTGTCCTGCAGCCTTAAGTACCATCCATCGTTCCTTCTTGGAACACTCCGACCGGTTTCGCCATCTTGCGGCTCATCAGGGAGCTATAAACAAACAGACCAAGTCCTTAGTGCGTCACTTGCAAAAGTTAGGTTTTAAAATGGTGGGCAGAGGGGGGAAACGCCCTCCCTATGTTGTCTGCCTCTTGGTTCTGGCCCGCACCTCAGACTGTTGCTGTTGTCCAAATGAATGCACCTTGTGCTTTAGCTTTAGGCACCATCCAGAGTTCCTGCTTGGCTACATTAGGGTTAGGGTTAGGGTTAGGGTTAGGTTTTTAAATGGTGGGCAGAGGGGGGAAACGCCCTCCCTATGTTGTCTGCCTCTTGGTTCTGGCCCGCACCTCAGACTGTTGCTGTTGTCCAAATGAATGCACCTTGTGCTTTAGCTTTAGGCACCATCCAGAGTTCCTGCTTGGCTACTACTGAATGTGTCCCGTCCTCCAGCCTTAAGTACCATCCATCGTTCCTTCTTGGAACACTCCGACCGGTTTCGCCATCTTGCGGCTCATCAGGGAGCTATAAACAAACAGACCAAGTCCTTAGTGCGTCACTTGCAAAGGTTAGGTTTTAAAATGGTGGGCAGAGGGGGGAAACGCCCTCCCTATGTTGTCTGCCTCTTGGTTCTGGCCCGCACCTCAGACTGTTGCTGTTGTCCAAATGAATGCACCTTGTGCTTTAGCTTTAGGCACCATCCAGAGTTCCTGCTTGGCTACTACTGAATGTGTCCCGTCCTCCAGCCTTAAGTACCATCCATCGTTCCTTCTTGGAACACTCCGACCGGTTTCGCCATCTTGCGGCTCATCAGGGAGCTATAAACAAACAGACCAAGTCCTTAGTGCGTCACTTGCAAAGGTTAGGTTTTAAAATGGTGGGCAGAGGGGGGAAACGCCCTCCCTATGTTGTCTGCCTCTTGGTTCTGGCCCGCACCTCAGACTGTTGCTGTTGTCCAAATGAATGCACCTTGTGCTTTAGCTTTAGGCACCATCCAGAGTTCCTGCTTGGCTACTACTGAATGTGTCCCGTCCTCCAGCCTTAAGTACCATCCATCGTTCCTTCTTGGAACACTCCGACCGGTTTCGCCATCTTGCGGCTCATCAGGGAGCTATAAACAAACAGACCAAGTCCTTAGTGCGTCACTTGCAAAGGTTAGGTTTTAAAATGGTGGGCAGAGGGGGGAAACGCCCTCCCTATGTTGTCTGCCTCTTGGTTCTGGCCCGCACCTCAGACTGTTGCTGTTGTCCAAATGAATGCACCTTGTGCTTTAGCTTTAGGCACCATCCAGAGTTCCTGCTTGGCTACTACTGAATGTGTCCCGTCCTCCAGCCTTAAGTACCATCCATCGTTCCTTCTTGGAACACTCCGACCGGTTTCGCCATCTCACGGCTCATCAGGGAGCTACAAACAAACAGACCAAGTCCTTAGTGCGTCACTTGCAAAAGTTAGGTTTTAAAATGGTGGGCAGAGGGGGGAAACGCCCTCCCTATGTTGTCTGCCTCTTGGTTCTGGCCCGCACCTCAGACTGTTGCTGTTGTCCAAATGAATGCACCTTGTGCTTTAGCTTTAGGCACCATCCAGAGTTCCTGCTTGGCTACTACTGAATGTGTCCCGTCCTCCAGCCTTAAGTACCATCCATCGTTCCTTCTTGGAACACTCCGACCGGTTTCGCCATCTCACGGCTCATCAGGGAGCTACAAACAAACAGACCAAGTCCTTAGTGCGTCACTTGCAAAAGTTAGGTTTTAAAATGGTGGGCAGAGGGGGGAAACGCCCTCCCTATGTTGTCTGCCTCTTGGTTCTGGCCCGCACCTCAGACTGTTGCTGTTGTCCAAATGAATGCACCTTGTGCTTTAGCTTTAGGCACCATCCAGAGTTCCTGCTTGGCTACTACTGAATGTGTCCCGTCCTCCAGCCTTAAGTACCATCCATCGTTCCTTCTTGGAACACTCCGACCGGTTTCGCCATCTCACGGCTCATCAGGGAGCTACAAACAAACAGACCAAGTCCTTAGTGCGTCACTTGCAAAAGTTAGGTTTTAAAATGGTGGGCAGAGGGGGGAAACGCCCTCCCTATGTTGTCTGCCTCTTGGTTCTGGCCCGCACCTCAGACTGTTGCTGTTGTCCAAATGAATGCACCTTGTGCTTTAGCTTTAGGCACCATCCAGAGTTCCTGCTTGGCTACTACTGAATGTGTCCCGTCCTCCAGCCTTAAGTACCATCCATCGTTCCTTCTTGGAACACTCCGACCGGTTTCGCCATCTCACGGCTCATCAGGGAGCTACAAACAAACAGACCAAGTCCTTAGTGCGTCACTTGCAAAAGTTAGGTTTTAAAATGGTGGGCAGAGGGGGGAAACGCCCTCCCTATGTTGTCTGCCTCTTGGTTCTGGCCCGCACCTCAGACTGTTGCTGTTGTCCAAATGAATGCACCTTGTGCTTTAGCTTTAGGCACCATCCAGAGTTCCTGCTTGGCTACTACTGAATGTGTCCCGTCCTCCAGCCTTAAGTACCATCCATCGTTCCTTCTTGGAACACTCCGACCGGTTTCGCCATCTCACGGCTCATCAGGGAGCTACAAACAAACAGACCAAGTCCTTAGTGCGTCACTTGCAAAAGTTAGGTTTTAAAATGGTGGGCAGAGGGGGGAAACGCCCTCCCTATGTTGTCTGCCTCTTGGTTCTGGCCCGCACCTCAGACTGTTGCTGTTGTCCAAATGAATGCACCTTGTGCTTTAGCTTTAGGCACCATCCAGAGTTCCTGCTTGGCTACTACTGAATGTGTCCCGTCCTCCAGCCTTAAGTACCATCCATCGTTCCTTCTTGGAACACTCCGACCGGTTTCGCCATCTCACGGCTCATCAGGGAGCTACAAACAAACAGACCAAGTCCTTAGTGCGTCACTTGCAAAAGTTAGGTTTTAAAATGGTGGGCAGAGGGGGGAAACGCCCTCCCTATGTTGTCTGCCTCTTGGTTCTGGCCCGCACCTCAGACTGTTGCTGTTGTCCAAATGAATGCACCTTGTGCTTTAGCTTTAGGCACCATCCAGAGTTCCTGCTTGGCTACTACTGAATGTGTCCCGTCCTCCAGCCTTAAGTACCATCCATCGTTCCTTCTTGGAACACTCCGACCGGTTTCGCCATCTCACGGCTCATCAGGGAGCTACAAACAAACAGACCAAGTCCTTAGTGCGTCACTTGCAAAAGTTAGGTTTTAAAATGGTGGGCAGAGGGGGGAAACGCCCTCCCTATGTTGTCTGCCTCTTGGTTCTGGCCCGCACCTCAGACTGTTGCTGTTGTCCAAATGAATGCACCTTGTGCTTTAGCTTTAGGCACCATCCAGAGTTCCTGCTTGGCTACTACTGAATGTGTCCCGTCCTCCAGCCTTAAGTACCATCCATCGTTCCTTCTTGGAACACTCCGACCGGTTTCGCCATCTCACGGCTCATCAGGGAGCTACAAACAAACAGACCAAGTCCTTAGTGCGTCACTTGCAAAAGTTAGGTTTTAAAATGGTGGGCAGAGGGGGGAAACGCCCTCCCTATGTTGTCTGCCTCTTGGTTCTGGCCCGCACCTCAGACTGTTGCTGTTGTCCAAATGAATGCACCTTGTGCTTTAGCTTTAGGCACCATCCAGAGTTCCTGCTTGGCTACTACTGAATGTGTCCCGTCCTCCAGCCTTAAGTACCATCCATCGTTCCTTCTTGGAACACTCCGACCGGTTTCGCCATCTCACGGCTCATCAGGGAGCTACAAACAAACAGACCAAGTCCTTAGTGCGTCACTTGCAAAAGTTAGGTTTTAAAATGGTGGGCAGAGGGGGGAAACGCCCTCCCTATGTTGTCTGCCTCTTGGTTCTGGCCCGCACCTCAGACTGTTGCTGTTGTCCAAATGAATGCACCTTGTGCTTTAGCTTTAGGCACCATCCAGAGTTCCTGCTTGGCTACTACTGAATGTGTCCTGTCCTGCAGCCTTAAGTACCATCCATCGTTCCTTCTTGGAACACTCCGACCGGTTTCGCCATCTTGCGGCTCATCAGGGAGCTATAAACAAACAGACCAAGTCCTTAGTGCGTCACTTGCAAAAGTTAGGTTTTAAAATGGTGGGCAGAGGGGGGAAACGCCCTCCCTATGTTGTCTGCCTCTTGGTTCTGGCCCGCACCTCAGACTGTTGCTGTTGTCCAAATGAATGCACCTTGTGCTTTAGCTTTAGGCACCATCCAGAGTTCCTGCTTGGCTACTACTGAATGTGTCCTGTCCTGCAGCCTTAAGTACCATCCATCGTTCCTTCTTGGAACACTCCGACCGGTTTCGCCATCTTGCGGCTCATCAGGGAGCTATAAACAAACAGACCAAGTCCTTAGTGCGTCACTTGCAAAAGTTAGGTTTTAAAATGGTGGGCAGAGGGGGGAAACGCCCTCCCTATGTTGTCTGCCTCTTGGTTCTGGCCCGCACCTCAGACTGTTGCTGTTGTCCAAATGAATGCACCTTGTGCTTTAGCTTTAGGCACCATCCAGAGTTCCTGCTTGGCTACTACTGAATGTGTCCTGTCCTGCAGCCTTAAGTACCATCCATCGTTCCTTCTTGGAACACTCCGACCGGTTTCGCCATCTTGCGGCTCATCAGGGAGCTATAAACAAACAGACCAAGTCCTTAGTGCGTCACTTGCAAAAGTTAGGTTTTAAAATGGTGGGCAGAGGGGGGAAACGCCCTCCCTATGTTGTCTGCCTCTTGGTTCTGGCCCGCACCTCAGACTGTTGCTGTTGTCCAAATGAATGCACCTTGTGCTTTAGCTTTAGGCACCATCCAGAGTTCCTGCTTGGCTACATTAGGGTTAGGGTTAGGGTTAGGGTTAGGGTTAGGGTTAGGGTTAGGGTTAGGGTCAGGGTTAGTGCATTAGGGTTAGGGTTAGGGTTAGGGTTAGGGCATTAGGGTTACGCTGCGTTAGGGTTAGGGTTAGGGTTAGGGTTACGCTGCGTTAGGGTTAGGGTTAGGGTTAGGGTTACGCTGCGTTAGGGTTAGGGTTAGGGTTACGCTGCGTTAGGGTTAGGGTTAGGGTTACGCTGCGTTAGGGTTAGGGTTAGGGTTACGCTGCGTTAGGGTTAGGGTTAGGGTTAGGGTTAGGGTTAGGGTTAGGGTTAGGGTTAGGGTTAGGGTTAGGGTTAGGGTTACGCTGCATTAGGGTTAGGGTTAGGGTTAGGGTTAGGGTTAGGGTTAGGGTTAGGGTTAGGGTTAGGGTTAGGGTTACGCTGCATTAGGGTTAGGGTTAGGGTTAGGGTTAGGGTTAGGGTTAGGGTTAGGGTTAGGGTTAGGGTTAGGGTTAGGGTTAGGGTTAGGGTTACGCTGCGTTAGGGTTAGGGTTAGGGTTAGGGTTAGGGTTAGGGTTAGGGTTAGGGTTAGGGTACGCTGCATTAGGGTTAGGGTTAGGGTTAGGGTTAGGGTTAGGGTTAGGGTTAGGGTTAGGGTTAGGGTTACGCTGCATTAGGGTTAGGGTTAGGGTTAGGGTTAGGGTTAGGGTTAGGGTTAGGGTTAGGGTTAGGTTTTAAAATGGTGGGCAGAGGGGGGAAACGCCCTCCCTATGTTGTCTGCCTCTTGGTTCTGGCCCGCACCTCAGACTGTTGCTGTTGTCCAAATGAATGCACCTTGTGCTTTAGCTTTAGGCACCATCCAGAGTTCCTGCTTGGCTACTACTGAATGTGTCCCGTCCTCCAGCCTTAAGTACCATCCATCGTTCCTTCTTGGAACACTCCGACCGGTTTCGCCATCTTACGGCTCATCAGGGAGCTACAAACAAACAGACCAAGTCCTTAGTGCGTCACTTGCAAAGGTTAGGTTTTAAAATGGTGGGCAGAGGGGGGAAACGCCCTCCCTATGTTGTCTGCCTCTTGGTTCTGGCCCGCACCTCAGACTGTTGCTGTTGTCCAAATGAATGCACCTTGTGCTTTAGCTTTAGGCACCATCCAGAGTTCCTGCTTGGCTACTACTGAATGTGTCCCGTCCTCCAGCCTTAAGTACCATCCATCGTTCCTTCTTGGAACACTCCGACCGGTTTCGCCATCTTACGGCTCATCAGGGAGCTACAAACAAACAGACCAAGTCCTTAGTGCGTCACTTGCAAAGGTTAGGTTTTAAAATGGTGGGCAGAGGGGGGAAACGCCCTCCCTATGTTGTCTGCCTCTTGGTTCTGGCCCGCACCTCAGACTGTTGCTGTTGTCCAAATGAATGCACCTTGTGCTTTAGCTTTAGGCACCATCCAGAGTTCCTGCTTGGCTACTACTGAATGTGTCCCGTCCTCCAGCCTTAAGTACCATCCATCGTTCCTTCTTGGAACACTCCGACCGGTTTCGCCATCTTACGGCTCATCAGGGAGCTACAAACAAACAGACCAAGTCCTTAGTGCGTCACTTGCAAAGGTTAGGTTTTAAAATGGTGGGCAGAGGGGGGAAACGCCCTCCCTATGTTGTCTGCCTCTTGGTTCTGGCCCGCACCTCAGACTGTTGCTGTTGTCCAAATGAATGCACCTTGTGCTTTAGCTTTAGGCACCATCCAGAGTTCCTGCTTGGCTACTACTGAATGTGTCCCGTCCTCCAGCCTTAAGTACCATCCATCGTTCCTTCTTGGAACACTCCGACCGGTTTCGCCATCTTACGGCTCATCAGGGAGCTACAAACAAACAGACCAAGTCCTTAGTGCGTCACTTGCAAAGGTTAGGTTTTAAAATGGTGGGCAGAGGGGGGAAACGCCCTCCCTATGTTGTCTGCCTCTTGGTTCTGGCCCGCACCTCAGACTGTTGCTGTTGTCCAAATGAATGCACCTTGTGCTTTAGCTTTAGGCACCATCCAGAGTTCCTGCTTGGCTACTACTGAATGTGTCCCGTCCTCCAGCCTTAAGTACCATCCATCGTTCCTTCTTGGAACACTCCGACCGGTTTCGCCATCTCACGGCTCATCAGGGAGCTACAAACAAACAGACCAAGTCCTTAGTGCGTCACTTGCAAAAGTTAGGTTTTAAAATGGTGGGCAGAGGGGGGAAACGCCCTCCCTATGTTGTCTGCCTCTTGGTTCTGGCCCGCACCTCAGACTGTTGCTGTTGTCCAAATGAATGCACCTTGTGCTTTAGCTTTAGGCACCATCCAGAGTTCCTGCTTGGCTACTACTGAATGTGTCCTGTCCTGCAGCCTTAAGTACCATCCATCGTTCCTTCTTGGAACACTCCGACCGGTTTCGCCATCTTGCGGCTCATCAGGGAGCTATAAACAAACAGACCAAGTCCTTAGTGCGTCACTTGCAAAAGTTAGGTTTTAAAATGGTGGGCAGAGGGGGCAAACGCCCTCCCTATGTTGTCTGCCTCTTGGTTCTGGCCCGCACCTCAGACTGTTGCTGTTGTCCAAATGAATGCACCTTGTGCTTTAGCTTTAGGCACCATCCAGAGTTCCTGCTTGGCTACTACTGAATGTGTCCTGTCCTGCAGCCTTAAGTACCATCCATCGTTCCTTCTTGGAACACTCCGACCGGTTTCGCCATCTTGCGGCTCATCAGGGAGCTATAAACAAACAGACCAAGTCCTTAGTGCGTCACTTGCAAAAGTTAGGTTTTAAAATGGTGGGCAGAGGGGGGAAACGCCCTCCCTATGTTGTCTGCCTCTTGGTTCTGGCCCGCACCTCAGACTGTTGCTGTTGTCCAAATGAATGCACCTTGTGCTTTAGCTTTAGGCACCATCCAGAGTTCCTGCTTGGCTACTACTGAATGTGTCCTGTCCTGCAGCCTTAAGTACCATCCATCGTTCCTTCTTGGAACACTCCGACCGGTTTCGCCATCTTGCGGCTCATCAGGGAGCTATAAACAAACAGACCAAGTCCTTAGTGCGTCACTTGCAAAAGTTAGGTTTTAAAATGGTGGGCAGAGGGGGGAAACGCCCTCCCTATGTTGTCTGCCTCTTGGTTCTGGCCCGCACCTCAGACTGTTGCTGTTGTCCAAATGAATGCACCTTGTGCTTTAGCTTTAGGCACCATCCAGAGTTCCTGCTTGGCTACATTAGGGTTAGGGTTAGGGTTAGGGTTAGGGTTAGGGTTAGGGTTAGGGTTAGGGTCAGGGTTAGTGCATTAGGGTTAGGGTTAGGGTTAGGGTTAGGGCATTAGGGTTACGCTGCGTTAGGGTTAGGGTTAGGGTTAGGGTTACGCTGCGTTAGGGTTAGGGTTAGGGTTAGGGTTACGCTGCGTTAGGGTTAGGGTTAGGGTTACGCTGCGTTAGGGTTAGGGTTAGGGTTACGCTGCGTTAGGGTTAGGGTTAGGGTTACGCTGCGTTAGGGTTAGGGTTAGGGTTAGGGTTAGGGTTAGGGTTAGGGTTAGGGTTAGGGTTAGGGTTAGGGTTAGGGTTAGGGTTACGCTGCATTAGGGTTAGGGTTAGGGTTAGGGTTAGGGTTAGGGTTAGGGTTAGGGTTAGGGTTAGGGTTAGGGTTAGGGTTACGCTGCATTAGGGTTAGGGTTAGGGTTAGGGTTAGGGTTAGGGTTAGGGTTAGGGTTAGGGTTAGGGTTAGGGTTAGGGTTACGCTGCGTTAGGGTTAGGGTTAGGGTTAGGGTTAGGGTTAGGGTTAGGGTTAGGGTTAGGGTTAGGGTTAGGGTTAGGGTACGCTGCATTAGGGTTAGGGTTAGGGTTAGGGTTAGGGTTAGGGTTAGGGTTAGGGTTAGGGTTAGGGTTAGGGTTACGCTGCATTAGGGTTAGGGTTAGGGTTAGGGTTAGGGTTAGGGTTAGGGTTAGGGTTAGGGTTAGGGTTAGGGTTAGGTTTTAAAATGGTGGGCAGAGGGGGGAAACGCCCTCCCTATGTTGTCTGCCTCTTGGTTCTGGCCCGCACCTCAGACTGTTGCTGTTGTCCAAATGAATGCACCTTGTGCTTTAGCTTTAGGCACCATCCAGAGTTCCTGCTTGGCTACTACTGAATGTGTCCCGTCCTCCAGCCTTAAGTACCATCCATCGTTCCTTCTTGGAACACTCCGACCGGTTTCGCCATCTTACGGCTCATCAGGGAGCTACAAACAAACAGACCAAGTCCTTAGTGCGTCACTTGCAAAGGTTAGGTTTTAAAATGGTGGGCAGAGGGGGGAAACGCCCTCCCTATGTTGTCTGCCTCTTGGTTCTGGCCCGCACCTCAGACTGTTGCTGTTGTCCAAATGAATGCACCTTGTGCTTTAGCTTTAGGCACCATCCAGAGTTCCTGCTTGGCTACTACTGAATGTGTCCCGTCCTCCAGCCTTAAGTACCATCCATCGTTCCTTCTTGGAACACTCCGACCGGTTTCGCCATCTTACGGCTCATCAGGGAGCTACAAACAAACAGACCAAGTCCTTAGTGCGTCACTTGCAAAAGTTAGGTTTTAAAATGGTGGGCAGAGGGGGGAAACGCCCTCCCTATGTTGTCTGCCTCTTGGTTCTGGCCCGCACCTCAGACTGTTGCTGTTGTCCAAATGAATGCACCTTGTGCTTTAGCTTTAGGCACCATCCAGAGTTCCTGCTTGGCTACTACTGAATGTGTCCCGTCCTCCAGCCTTAAGTACCATCCATCGTTCCTTCTTGGAACACTCCGACCGGTTTCGCCATCTTACGGCTCATCAGGGAGCTACAAACAAACAGACCAAGTCCTTAGTGCGTCACTTGCAAAGGTTAGGTTTTAAAATGGTGGGCAGAGGGGGGAAACGCCCTCCCTATGTTGTCTGCCTCTTGGTTCTGGCCCGCACCTCAGACTGTTGCTGTTGTCCAAATGAATGCACCTTGTGCTTTAGCTTTAGGCACCATCCAGAGTTCCTGCTTGGCTACTACTGAATGTGTCCCGTCCTCCAGCCTTAAGTACCATCCATCGTTCCTTCTTGGAACACTCCGACCGGTTTCGCCATCTTACGGCTCATCAGGGAGCTACAAACAAACAGACCAAGTCCTTAGTGCGTCACTTGCAAAGGTTAGGTTTTAAAATGGTGGGCAGAGGGGGGAAACGCCCTCCCTATGTTGTCTGCCTCTTGGTTCTGGCCCGCACCTCAGACTGTTGCTGTTGTCCAAATGAATGCACCTTGTGCTTTAGCTTTAGGCACCATCCAGAGTTCCTGCTTGGCTACTACTGAATGTGTCCCGTCCTCCAGCCTTAAGTACCATCCATCGTTGCATTAGGGTTAGGGTTAGGGTTAGGGTTAGGGTTAGGGTTAGGGTTAGGGTTAGGGTTAGGGTTAGGGTTAGGGTTAGGGTTAGGGTTACGCTGCATTAGGGTTAGGGTTAGGGTTAGGGTTAGGGTTAGGGTTAGGGTTAGGGTTAGGGTTAGGGTTAGGGTTAGGGTTAGGGTTAGGGTTAGGGTTAGGGTTAGGGTTACGCTGCATTAGGGTTAGGGTTAGGGTTAGGGTTAGGGTTAGGGTTAGGGTTAGGGTTAGGGTTAGGGTTAGGGTTAGGGTTAGGGTTAGGTTTTAAAATGGTGGGCAGAGGGGGGAAAACGCCCTCCCTATGTTGTCTGCCTCTTGGTTCTGGCCCGCACCTCAGACTGTTGCTGTTGTCCAAATGAATGCACCTTGTGCTTTAGCTTTAGGCACCATCCAGAGTTCCTGCTTGGCTACTACTGAATGTGTCCTGTCCTGCAGCCTTAAGTACCATCCATCGTTCCTTCTTGGAACACTCCGACCGGTTTCGCCATCTTGCGGCTCATCAGGGAGCTATAAACAAACAGACCAAGTCCTTAGTGCGTCACTTGCAAAGGTTAGGTTTTAAAATGGTGGGCAGAGGGGGGAAACGCCCTCCCTATGTTGTCTGCCTCTTGGTTCTGGCCCGCACCTCAGACTGTTGCTGTTGTCCAAATGAATGCACCTTGTGCTTTAGCTTTAGGCACCATCCAGAGTTCCTGCTTGGCTACTACTGAATGTGTCCTGTCCTGCAGCCTTAAGTACCATCCATCGTTCCTTCTTGGAACACTCCGACCGGTTTCGCCATCTTGCGGCTCATCAGGGAGCTATAAACAAACAGACCAAGTCCTTAGTGCGTCACTTGCAAAGGTTAGGTTTTAAAATGGTGGGCAGAGGGGGGAAACGCCCTCCCTATGTTGTCTGCCTCTTGGTTCTGGCCCGCACCTCAGACTGTTGCTGTTGTCCAAATGAATGCACCTTGTGCTTTAGCTTTAGGCACCATCCAGAGTTCCTGCTTGGCTACTACTGAATGTGTCCTGTCCTGCAGCCTTAAGTACCATCCATCGTTCCTTCTTGGAACACTCCGACCGGTTTCGCCATCTTGCGGCTCATCAGGGAGCTATAAACAAACAGACCAAGTCCTTAGTGCGTCACTTGCAAAGGTTAGGTTTTAAAATGGTGGGCAGAGGGGGGAAACGCCCTCCCTATGTTGTCTGCCTCTTGGTTCTGGCCCGCACCTCAGACTGTTGCTGTTGTCCAAATGAATGCACCTTGTGCTTTAGCTTTAGGCACCATCCAGAGTTCCTGCTTGGCTACTACTGAATGTGTCCTGTCCTGCAGCCTTAAGTACCATCCATCGTTCCTTCTTGGAACACTCCGACCGGTTTCGCCATCTTGCGGCTCATCAGGGAGCTATAAACAAACAGACCAAGTCCTTAGTGCGTCACTTGCAAAGGTTAGGTTTTAAAATGGTGGGCAGAGGGGGGAAACGCCCTCCCTATGTTGTCTGCCTCTTGGTTCTGGCCCGCACCTCAGACTGTTGCTGTTGTCCAAATGAATGCACCTTGTGCTTTAGCTTTAGGCACCATCCAGAGTTCCTGCTTGGCTACTACTGAATGTGTCCTGTCCTGCAGCCTTAAGTACCATCCATCGTTCCTTCTTGGAACACTCCGACCGGTTTCGCCATCTTGCGGCTCATCAGGGAGCTATAAACAAACAGACCAAGTCCTTAGTGCGTCACTTGCAAAGGTTAGGTTTTAAAATGGTGGGCAGAGGGGGGAAACGCCCTCCCTATGTTGTCTGCCTCTTGGTTCTGGCCCGCACCTCAGACTGTTGCTGTTGTCCAAATGAATGCACCTTGTGCTTTAGCTTTAGGCACCATCCAGAGTTCCTGCTTGGCTACTACTGAATGTGTCCTGTCCTGCAGCCTTAAGTACCATCCATCGTTCCTTCTTGGAACACTCCGACCGGTTTCGCCATCTTGCGGCTCATCAGGGAGCTATAAACAAACAGACCAAGTCCTTAGTGCGTCACTTGCAAAGGTTAGGTTTTAAAATGGTGGGCAGAGGGGGGAAACGCCCTCCCTATGTTGTCTGCCTCTTGGTTCTGGCCCGCACCTCAGACTGTTGCTGTTGTCCAAATGAATGCACCTTGTGCTTTAGCTTTAGGCACCATCCAGAGTTCCTGCTTGGCTACTACTGAATGTGTCCTGTCCTGCAGCCTTAAGTACCATCCATCGTTCCTTCTTGGAACACTCCGACCGGTTTCGCCATCTTGCGGCTCATCAGGGAGCTATAAACAAACAGACCAAGTCCTTAGTGCGTCACTTGCAAAGGTTAGGTTTTAAAATGGTGGGCAGAGGGGGGAAACGCCCTCCCTATGTTGTCTGCCTCTTGGTTCTGGCCCGCACCTCAGACTGTTGCTGTTGTCCAAATGAATGCACCTTGTGCTTTAGCTTTAGGCACCATCCAGAGTTCCTGCTTGGCTACTACTGAATGTGTCCTGTCCTGCAGCCTTAAGTACCATCCATCGTTCCTTCTTGGAACACTCCGACCGGTTTCGCCATCTTGCGGCTCATCAGGGAGCTATAAACAAACAGACCAAGTCCTTAGTGCGTCACTTGCAAAGGTTAGGTTTTAAAATGGTGGGCAGAGGGGGGAAACGCCCTCCCTATGTTGTCTGCCTCTTGGTTCTGGCCCGCACCTCAGACTGTTGCTGTTGTCCAAATGAATGCACCTTGTGCTTTAGCTTTAGGCACCATCCAGAGTTCCTGCTTGGCTACTACTGAATGTGTCCTGTCCTGCAGCCTTAAGTACCATCCATCGTTCCTTCTTGGAACACTCCGACCGGTTTCGCCATCTTGCGGCTCATCAGGGAGCTATAAACAAACAGACCAAGTCCTTAGTGCGTCACTTGCAAAGGTTAGGTTTTAAAATGGTGGGCAGAGGGGGGAAACGCCCTCCCTATGTTGTCTGCCTCTTGGTTCTGGCCCGCACCTCAGACTGTTGCTGTTGTCCAAATGAATGCACCTTGTGCTTTAGCTTTAGGCACCATCCAGAGTTCCTGCTTGGCTACTACTGAATGTGTCCTGTCCTGCAGCCTTAAGTACCATCCATCGTTCCTTCTTGGAACACTCCGACCGGTTTCGCCATCTTGCGGCTCATCAGGGAGCTATAAACAAACAGACCAAGTCCTTAGTGCGTCACTTGCAAAGGTTAGGTTTTAAAATGGTGGGCAGAGGGGGGAAACGCCCTCCCTATGTTGTCTGCCTCTTGGTTCTGGCCCGCACCTCAGACTGTTGCTGTTGTCCAAATGAATGCACCTTGTGCTTTAGCTTTAGGCACCATCCAGAGTTCCTGCTTGGCTACTACTGAATGTGTCCTGTCCTGCAGCCTTAAGTACCATCCATCGTTCCTTCTTGGAACACTCCGACCGGTTTCGCCATCTTGCGGCTCATCAGGGAGCTATAAACAAACAGACCAAGTCCTTAGTGCGTCACTTGCAAAGGTTAGGTTTTAAAATGGTGGGCAGAGGGGGGAAACGCCCTCCCTATGTTGTCTGCCTCTTGGTTCTGGCCCGCACCTCAGACTGTTGCTGTTGTCCAAATGAATGCACCTTGTGCTTTAGCTTTAGGCACCATCCAGAGTTCCTGCTTGGCTACTACTGAATGTGTCCTGTCCTGCAGCCTTAAGTACCATCCATCGTTCCTTCTTGGAACACTCCGACCGGTTTCGCCATCTTGCGGCTCATCAGGGAGCTATAAACAAACAGACCAAGTCCTTAGTGCGTCACTTGCAAAGGTTAGGTTTTAAAATGGTGGGCAGAGGGGGGAAACGCCCTCCCTATGTTGTCTGCCTCTTGGTTCTGGCCCGCACCTCAGACTGTTGCTGTTGTCCAAATGAATGCACCTTGTGCTTTAGCTTTAGGCACCATCCAGAGTTCCTGCTTGGCTACTACTGAATGTGTCCTGTCCTGCAGCCTTAAGTACCATCCATCGTTCCTTCTTGGAACACTCCGACCGGTTTCGCCATCTTGCGGCTCATCAGGGAGCTATAAACAAACAGACCAAGTCCTTAGTGCGTCACTTGCAAAGGTTAGGTTTTAAAATGGTGGGCAGAGGGGGGAAACGCCCTCCCTATGTTGTCTGCCTCTTGGTTCTGGCCCGCACCTCAGACTGTTGCTGTTGTCCAAATGAATGCACCTTGTGCTTTAGCTTTAGGCACCATCCAGAGTTCCTGCTTGGCTACTACTGAATGTGTCCTGTCCTGCAGCCTTAAGTACCATCCATCGTTCCTTCTTGGAACACTCCGACCGGTTTCGCCATCTTGCGGCTCATCAGGGAGCTATAAACAAACAGACCAAGTCCTTAGTGCGTCACTTGCAAAGGTTAGGTTTTAAAATGGTGGGCAGAGGGGGGAAACGCCCTCCCTATGTTGTCTGCCTCTTGGTTCTGGCCCGCACCTCAGACTGTTGCTGTTGTCCAAATGAATGCACCTTGTGCTTTAGCTTTAGGCACCATCCAGAGTTCCTGCTTGGCTACTACTGAATGTGTCCTGTCCTGCAGCCTTAAGTACCATCCATCGTTCCTTCTTGGAACACTCCGACCGGTTTCGCCATCTTGCGGCTCATCAGGGAGCTATAAACAAACAGACCAAGTCCTTAGTGCGTCACTTGCAAAGGTTAGGTTTTAAAATGGTGGGCAGAGGGGGGAAACGCCCTCCCTATGTTGTCTGCCTCTTGGTTCTGGCCCGCACCTCAGACTGTTGCTGTTGTCCAAATGAATGCACCTTGTGCTTTAGCTTTAGGCACCATCCAGAGTTCCTGCTTGGCTACTACTGAATGTGTCCTGTCCTGCAGCCTTAAGTACCATCCATCGTTCCTTCTTGGAACACTCCGACCGGTTTCGCCATCTTGCGGCTCATCAGGGAGCTATAAACAAACAGACCAAGTCCTTAGTGCGTCACTTGCAAAGGTTAGGTTTTAAAATGGTGGGCAGAGGGGGGAAACGCCCTCCCTATGTTGTCTGCCTCTTGGTTCTGGCCCGCACCTCAGACTGTTGCTGTTGTCCAAATGAATGCACCTTGTGCTTTAGCTTTAGGCACCATCCAGAGTTCCTGCTTGGCTACTACTGAATGTGTCCTGTCCTGCAGCCTTAAGTACCATCCATCGTTCCTTCTTGGAACACTCCGACCGGTTTCGCCATCTTGCGGCTCATCAGGGAGCTATAAACAAACAGACCAAGTCCTTAGTGCGTCACTTGCAAAGGTTAGGTTTTAAAATGGTGGGCAGAGGGGGGAAACGCCCTCCCTATGTTGTCTGCCTCTTGGTTCTGGCCCGCACCTCAGACTGTTGCTGTTGTCCAAATGAATGCACCTTGTGCTTTAGCTTTAGGCACCATCCAGAGTTCCTGCTTGGCTACTACTGAATGTGTCCTGTCCTGCAGCCTTAAGTACCATCCATCGTTCCTTCTTGGAACACTCCGACCGGTTTCGCCATCTTGCGGCTCATCAGGGAGCTATAAACAAACAGACCAAGTCCTTAGTGCGTCACTTGCAAAGGTTAGGTTTTAAAATGGTGGGCAGAGGGGGGAAACGCCCTCCCTATGTTGTCTGCCTCTTGGTTCTGGCCCGCACCTCAGACTGTTGCTGTTGTCCAAATGAATGCACCTTGTGCTTTAGCTTTAGGCACCATCCAGAGTTCCTGCTTGGCTACTACTGAATGTGTCCTGTCCTGCAGCCTTAAGTACCATCCATCGTTCCTTCTTGGAACACTCCGACCGGTTTCGCCATCTTGCGGCTCATCAGGGAGCTATAAACAAACAGACCAAGTCCTTAGTGCGTCACTTGCAAAGGTTAGGTTTTAAAATGGTGGGCAGAGGGGGGAAACGCCCTCCCTATGTTGTCTGCCTCTTGGTTCTGGCCCGCACCTCAGACTGTTGCTGTTGTCCAAATGAATGCACCTTGTGCTTTAGCTTTAGGCACCATCCAGAGTTCCTGCTTGGCTACTACTGAATGTGTCCTGTCCTGCAGCCTTAAGTACCATCCATCGTTCCTTCTTGGAACACTCCGACCGGTTTCGCCATCTTGCGGCTCATCAGGGAGCTATAAACAAACAGACCAAGTCCTTAGTGCGTCACTTGCAAAGGTTAGGTTTTAAAATGGTGGGCAGAGGGGGGAAACGCCCTCCCTATGTTGTCTGCCTCTTGGTTCTGGCCCGCACCTCAGACTGTTGCTGTTGTCCAAATGAATGCACCTTGTGCTTTAGCTTTAGGCACCATCCAGAGTTCCTGCTTGGCTACTACTGAATGTGTCCTGTCCTGCAGCCTTAAGTACCATCCATCGTTCCTTCTTGGAACACTCCGACCGGTTTCGCCATCTTACGGCTCATCAGGGAGCTACAAACAAACAGACCAAGTCCTTAGTGCGTCACTTGCAAAGGTTAGGTTTTAAAATGGTGGGCAGAGGGGGGAAACGCCCTCCCTATGTTGTCTGCCTCTTGGTTCTGGCCCGCACCTCAGACTGTTGCTGTTGTCCAAATGAATGCACCTTGTGCTTTAGCTTTAGGCACCATCCAGAGTTCCTGCTTGGCTACTACTGAATGTGTCCCGTCCTCCAGCCTTAAGTACCATCCATCGTTGCATTAGGGTTAGGGTTAGGGTTAGGGTTAGGGTTAGGGTTAGGGTTAGGGTTAGGGTTAGGGTTAGGGTTAGGGTTAGGGTTAGGGTTAGGGTTAGGGTTAGGGTTAGGGTTAGGGTTACGCTGCATTAGGGTTAGGGTTAGGGTTAGGGTTAGGGTTAGGGTTAGGGTTAGGGTTAGGGTTAGGGTTAGGGTTAGGGTTAGGGTTAGGGTTAGGGTTAGGGTTAGGGTTAGGGTTAGGGTTAGGGTTACGCTGCATTAGGGTTAGGGTTAGGGTTAGGGTTAGGGTTAGGGTTAGGGTTAGGGTTAGGGTTAGGGTTAGGGTTAGGGTTAGGGTTAGGGTTAGGGTTAGGGTTAGGGTTAGGGTTAGGGTTAGGTTGTATGGTGTGGGCAGGAGGGTAGTTACACCCTCTTGTGTTCGTATTCTCACTCATCCCTTGAGCTTCTTGTCACTTATACCTGCCACTTTTGGTTGGCCCACGCTTTACCTTACCACCTGGCTTCTTTTTCTTGCCGATCGCTTCTTAGTAATTTCTTGATCCGTAATCCTTTGATCCCCCTCTGGGGTTATAATCAGTTCCTGGGTTTTGCCAATTTATGGCCTCTATGTCGTATTTAGTTATTATTATTGGTGTTGGAACTCTACCCTTTATTTTACGTAGTGTTAGGGTTATGTTGTATTGAGGTTGGGGGGTTCAGGTTAGGGTTAGGGTTGCTGCACTGGGGTTAGTGTTGGGGTTAGGTGAGGGTCAGGGTCGCAGTTAGGTTCAGGGCTATATTGGGGTTAGGTTGGGGTGCATCAGGGTTAGGGTTAGGTGTTTAGGGGTGGGGTGGGGTTAGGGTTATGTTTTAGGGGTAGGGTTGGGTGCATCAGGGTTAGGGTTAGGTGTTTAGGGGTAGGGTAGGGTGCATCAGGGTTAGGGTTAGGTGTTTAGGGGTAGGGTAGGGTGCATCAGGGTTAGGGTCCAGGGTCAGAGTTGTGATTAGATTCAGGGCTGGGGGGTTGGAGATATGGGTTAGGGTTGCATTAGGGGTAGGGTTAAGTGAGGGTCAGGGTTTAGGAGTAGGGTGGGGTGTGTTAGGCTTAGATTTTAGGGGTGGGGTGGGAGATTAGGTTTGCTGTATTAGAGTTACGGTTAGGCTTTAGGGGTAGAGTGGGGTGCATTTGGAGAGTTGTGATTAGATTCAGGGCTGGGGGGTTGGAGTTATGGGTTAGGGTTGCATTAGGGGTAGGGTTAAGTGAGGGTCAGGGTTTAGGGGTAGGGTGGGGTGTGTTAGGCTTAGATTTTAGGGGTGGGGTGGGAGATTAGGTTTGCTGTATTAGAGTTACGGTTAGGCTTTAGGGGTAGAGTGGGGTGCATTTGGAGAGTTGTGATTAGATTCAGGGCTGGGGGGTTGGAGTTATGGGTTAGGGTTGCATTAGGGGTAGGGTTAAGTGAGGGTCAGGGTTTAGGAGTAGGGTGGGGTGTGTTAGGCTTAGATTTTAGGGGTGGGGTGGGAGATTAGGTTTGCTGTATTAGAGTTACGGTTAGGCTTTAGGGGTAGAGTGGGGTGCATTTGGAGAGTTGTGATTAGATTCAGGGCTGGGGGGTTGGAGTTATGGGTTAGGGTTGCATTAGGGGTAGGGTTAAGTGAGGGTCAGGGTTTAGGAGTAGGGTGGGGTGTGTTAGGCTTAGATTTTAGGGGTGGGGTGGGAGATTAGGTTTGCTGTATTAGAGTTACGGTTAGGCTTTAGGGGTAGAGTGGGGTGCATTTGGAGTTAGGATTTGGGATATGGATGTGGTCTGTTTGTAGTTAGGGTTGGGGCTTTGGTCTGTTTGTTGTGGGCAGTGTGGGGTTTAGTGGTTTTGGTTAGCTTAAACAGTAGGGGTTAGCTCTGTTTATTGTGATTAGGGTAGGGTGTGGTGTGGTTGCGGTTTGGGAGGTTTATCAAGTTGGGGTTGGGATTTGTGGTAATTAAGGTCGGGGCAGTTTTGTTTTTTGATGTTGGATTTCCCCCATTTTAGATCTGATTTAAGCCCTTTGGTAACTGAGTTTGTAGGGTTGTTATCCAGTGTTTTTCCCTCCTCTTCCTTTGTGAAGTTGTCCAGTTCATGTTGGTCTCCAACCCCATAAATTCCAGGGATTCAAGACCATGCTCCATGAAGTGTCGGGAGGTAGGTTTGTATACATCCTTTGTTCTAATAGCACTGAGGTGCCCTGTGAGCCTCATCCTTAGACTATTCCCTGTTTCTCCTACATACAAGATGTGGCATTGTTTGCATCGAATTGCATAAACAGCATTGTGCTGTTCACATGTAATTCTTTGTTTAATTAGGGCTGCTTTTCCTGTGTGTCTATTTTGTATCATTTTGCGGATTATTAGGTATTTACACGTCCCACATTTTGGGTTTGTGCAGTTCTGGGTTAGGGTTAGGGTTAGGGTTAGGGTTAGGGTTAGGGTTAGGGTTAGGGTTAGGGTTAGGGTTAGGGTTAGGGTTAGGGTTAGGGTTAGGGTTAGGGTTAGGGTTAGGGTTAGGGTTAGGGTTAGGTTTTAAAATGGTGGGCAGAGGGGGGAAACGCCCTCCCTATGTTGTCTGCCTCTTGGTTCTGGCCCGCACCTCAGACTATTGCTGTTGTCCAAATGAATGCACCTTGTGCTTTAGCTTTAGGCACCATCCAGAGTTCCTGCTTGGCTACTACTGAATGTGTCCCGTCCTCCAGCCTTAAGTACCATCCATCGTTCCTTCTTGGAACACTCCGACCGGTTTCGCCATCTTGCGGCTCATCAGGGAGCTATAAACAAACAGACCAAGTCCTTAGTGCGTCACTTGCAAAGGTTAGGTTTTAAAATGGTGGGCAGAGGGGGGAAACGCCCTCCCTATGTTGTCTGCCTCTTGGTTCTGGCCCGCACCTCAGACTGTTGCTGTTGTCCAAATGAATGCACCTTGTGCTTTAGCTTTAGGCACCATCCAGAGTTCCTGCTTGGCTACTACTGAATGTGTCCCGTCCTCCAGCCTTAAGTACCATCCATCGTTCCTTCTTGGAACACTCCGACCGGTTTCGCCATCTTACGGCTCATCAGGGAGCTACAAACAAACAGACCAAGTCCTTAGTGCGTCACTTGCAAAGGTTAGGTTTTAAAATGGTGGGCAGAGGGGGGAAACGCCCTCCCTATGTTGTCTGCCTCTTGGTTCTGGCCCGCACCTCAGACTGTTGCTGTTGTCCAAATGAATGCACCTTGTGCTTTAGCTTTAGGCACCATCCAGAGTTCCTGCTTGGCTACTACTGAATGTGTCCCGTCCTCCAGCCTTAAGTACCATCCATCGTTCCTTCTTGGAACACTCCGACCGGTTTCGCCATCTTACGGCTCATCAGGGAGCTACAAACAAACAGACCAAGTCCTTAGTGCGTCACTTGCAAAGGTTAGGTTTTAAAATGGTGGGCAGAGGGGGGAAACGCCCTCCCTATGTTGTCTGCCTCTTGGTTCTGGCCCGCACCTCAGACTGTTGCTGTTGTCCAAATGAATGCACCTTGTGCTTTAGCTTTAGGCACCATCCAGAGTTCCTGCTTGGCTACTACTGAATGTGTCCCGTCCTCCAGCCTTAAGTACCATCCATCGTTGCATTAGGGTTAGGGTTAGGGTTAGGGTTAGGGTTAGGGTTAGGGTTAGGGTTAGGGTTAGGGTTAGGGTTAGGGTTAGGGTTAGGGTTAGGGTTAGGGTTACGCTGCATTAGGGTTAGGGTTAGGGTTAGGGTTAGGGTTAGGGTTAGGGTTAGGGTTAGGGTTAGGGTTAGGGTTAGGGTTAGGGTTAGGGTTAGGGTTAGGGTTAGGGTTAGGGTTAGGGTTAGGGTTAGGGTTAGGGTTAGGGTTAGGGTTACGCTGCATTAGGGTTAGGGTTAGGGTTAGGGTTAGGGTTAGGGTTAGGGTTAGGGTTAGGGTTAGGGTTAGGGTTAGGGTTAGGGTTAGGGTTAGGGTTAGGGTTAGGGTTAGGGTTAGGGTTAGGGTTAGGGTTAGGGTTAGGGTTAGGGTTAGGTTGTATGGTGTGGGCAGGAGGGTAGTTACACCCTCTTGTGTTCGTATTCTCACTCATCCCTTGAGCTTCTTGTCACTTATACCTGCCACTTTTGGTTGGCCCACGCTTTACCTTACCACCTGGCTTCTTTTTCTTGCCGATCGCTTCTTAGTAATTTCTTGATCCGTAATCCTTTGATCCCCCTCTGGGGTTATAATCAGTTCCTGGGTTTTGCCAATTTATGGCCTCTATGTCGTATTTAGTTATTATTATTGGTGTTGGAACTCTACCCTTTATTTTACGTAGTGTTAGGGTTATGTTGTATTGAGGTTGGGGGGTTCAGGTTAGGGTTAGGGTTGCTGCACTGGGGTTAGTGTTGGGGTTAGGTGAGGGTCAGGGTCGCAGTTAGGTTCAGGGCTATATTGGGGTTAGGTTGGGGTGCATCAGGGTTAGGGTTAGGTGTTTAGGGGTGGGGTGGGGTTAGGGTTATGTTTTAGGGGTAGGGTTGGGTGCATCAGGGTTAGGGTTAGGTGTTTAGGGGTAGGGTAGGGTGCATCAGGGTTAGGGTTAGGTGTTTAGGGGTAGGGTAGGGTGCATCAGGGTTAGGGTCCAGGGTCAGAGTTGTGATTAGATTCAGGGCTGGGGGGTTGGAGATATGGGTTAGGGTTGCATTAGGGGTAGGGTTAAGTGAGGGTCAGGGTTTAGGAGTAGGGTGGGGTGTGTTAGGCTTAGATTTTAGGGGTGGGGTGGGAGATTAGGTTTGCTGTATTAGAGTTACGGTTAGGCTTTAGGGGTAGAGTGGGGTGCATTTGGAGAGTTGTGATTAGATTCAGGGCTGGGGGGTTGGAGTTATGGGTTAGGGTTGCATTAGGGGTAGGGTTAAGTGAGGGTCAGGGTTTAGGGGTAGGGTGGGGTGTGTTAGGCTTAGATTTTAGGGGTGGGGTGGGAGATTAGGTTTGCTGTATTAGAGTTACGGTTAGGCTTTAGGGGTAGAGTGGGGTGCATTTGGAGAGTTGTGATTAGATTCAGGGCTGGGGGGTTGGAGTTATGGGTTAGGGTTGCATTAGGGGTAGGGTTAAGTGAGGGTCAGGGTTTAGGAGTAGGGTGGGGTGTGTTAGGCTTAGATTTTAGGGGTGGGGTGGGAGATTAGGTTTGCTGTATTAGAGTTACGGTTAGGCTTTAGGGGTAGAGTGGGGTGCATTTGGAGAGTTGTGATTAGATTCAGGGCTGGGGGGTTGGAGTTATGGGTTAGGGTTGCATTAGGGGTAGGGTTAAGTGAGGGTCAGGGTTTAGGAGTAGGGTGGGGTGTGTTAGGCTTAGATTTTAGGGGTGGGGTGGGAGATTAGGTTTGCTGTATTAGAGTTACGGTTAGGCTTTAGGGGTAGAGTGGGGTGCATTTGGAGAGTTGTGATTAGATTCAGGGCTGGGGGGTTGGAGTTATGGGTTAGGGTTGCATTAGGGGTAGGGTTAAGTGAGGGTCAGGGTTTAGGAGTAGGGTGGGGTGTGTTAGGCTTAGATTTTAGGGGTGGGGTGGGAGATTAGGTTTGCTGTATTAGAGTTACGGTTAGGCTTTAGGGGTAGAGTGGGGTGCATTTGGAGTTAGGATTTGGGATATGGATGTGGTCTGTTTGTAGTTAGGGTTGGGGCTTTGGTCTGTTTGTTGTGGGCAGTGTGGGGTTTAGTGGTTTTGGTTAGCTTAAACAGTAGGGGTTAGCTCTGTTTATTGTGATTAGGGTAGGGTGTGGTGTGGTTGCGGTTTGGGAGGTTTATCAAGTTGGGGTTGGGATTTGTGGTAATTAAGGTCGGGGCAGTTTTGTTTTTTGATGTTGGATTTCCCCCATTTTAGATCTGATTTAAGCCCTTTGGTAACTGAGTTTGTAGGGTTGTTATCCAGTGTTTTTCCCTCCTCTTCCTTTGTGAAGTTGTCCAGTTCATGTTGGTCTCCAACCCCATAAATTCCAGGGATTCAAGACCATGCTCCATGAAGTGTCGGGAGGTAGGTTTGTATACATCCTTTGTTCTAATAGCACTGAGGTGCCCTGTGAGCCTCATCCTTAGACTATTCCCTGTTTCTCCTACATACAAGATGTGGCATTGTTTGCATCGAATTGCATAAACAGCATTGTGCTGTTCACATGTAATTCTTTGTTTAATTAGGGCTGCTTTTCCTGTGTGTCTATTTTGTATCATTTTGCGGATTATTAGGTATTTACACGTCCCACATTTTGGGTTTGTGCAGTTCTGGGTTAGGGTTAGGGTTAGGGTTAGGGTTAGGGTTAGGGTTAGGGTTAGGGTTAGGGTTAGGGTTAGGGTTAGGGTTAGGGTTAGGGTTAGGGTTAGGTTTTAAAATGGTGGGCAGAGGGGGGAAACGCCCTCCCTATGTTGTCTGCCTCTTGGTTCTGGCCCGCACCTCAGACTATTGCTGTTGTCCAAATGAATGCACCTTGTGCTTTAGCTTTAGGCACCATCCAGAGTTCCTGCTTGGCTACTACTGAATGTGTCCCGTCCTCCAGCCTTAAGTACCATCCATCGTTCCTTCTTGGAACACTCCGACCGGTTTCGCCATCTTGCGGCTCATCAGGGAGCTATAAACAAACAGACCAAGTCCTTAGTGCGTCACTTGCAAAGGTTAGGTTTTAAAATGGTGGGCAGAGGGGGGAAACGCCCTCCCTATGTTGTCTGCCTCTTGGTTCTGGCCCGCACCTCAGACTGTTGCTGTTGTCCAAATGAATGCACCTTGTGCTTTAGCTTTAGGCACCATCCAGAGTTCCTGCTTGGCTACTACTGAATGTGTCCCGTCCTCCAGCCTTAAGTACCATCCATCGTTCCTTCTTGGAACACTCCGACCGGTTTCGCCATCTTACGGCTCATCAGGGAGCTACAAACAAACAGACCAAGTCCTTAGTGCGTCACTTGCAAAGGTTAGGTTTTAAAATGGTGGGCAGAGGGGGGAAACGCCCTCCCTATGTTGTCTGCCTCTTGGTTCTGGCCCGCACCTCAGACTGTTGCTGTTGTCCAAATGAATGCACCTTGTGCTTTAGCTTTAGGCACCATCCAGAGTTCCTGCTTGGCTACTACTGAATGTGTCCCGTCCTCCAGCCTTAAGTACCATCCATCGTTCCTTCTTGGAACACTCCGACCGGTTTCGCCATCTTACGGCTCATCAGGGAGCTACAAACAAACAGACCAAGTCCTTAGTGCGTCACTTGCAAAGGTTAGGTTTTAAAATGGTGGGCAGAGGGGGGAAACGCCCTCCCTATGTTGTCTGCCTCTTGGTTCTGGCCCGCACCTCAGACTGTTGCTGTTGTCCAAATGAATGCACCTTGTGCTTTAGCTTTAGGCACCATCCAGAGTTCCTGCTTGGCTACTACTGAATGTGTCCCGTCCTCCAGCCTTAAGTACCATCCATCGTTGCATTAGGGTTAGGGTTAGGGTTAGGGTTAGGGTTAGGGTTAGGGTTAGGGTTAGGGTTAGGGTTAGGGTTAGGGTTAGGGTTAGGGTTAGGGTTACGCTGCATTAGGGTTAGGGTTAGGGTTAGGGTTAGGGTTAGGGTTAGGGTTAGGGTTAGGGTTAGGGTTACGCTGCATTAGGGTTAGGGTTAGGGTTAGGGTTAGGGTTAGGGTTAGGGTTAGGGTTAGGGTTAGGGTTAGGGTTAGGGTTAGGGTTAGGGTTAGGGTTAGGGTTAGGTTGTATGGTGTGGGCAGGAGGGTAGTTACACCCTGCATTAGGGTTAGGGTTAGGGTTAGGGTTAGGGTTAGGGTTAGGGTTAGGGTTAGGGTTAGGGTTAGGGTTAGGGTTAGGGTTAGGGTTAGGGTTAGGGTTAGGGTTAGGGTTAGGGTTAGGGTTAGGGTTAGGGTTAGGGTTAGGGTTAGGGTTAGGTTTTAAAATGGTGGGCAGAGGGGGGAAACGCCCTCCCTATGTTGTCTGCCTCTTGGTTCTGGCCCGCACCTCAGACTGTTGCTGTTGTCCAAATGAATGCACCTTGTGCTTTAGCTTTAGGCACCATCCAGAGTTCCTGCTTGGCTACTACTGAATGTGTCCCGTCCTCCAGCCTTAAGTACCATCCATCGTTCCTTCTTGGAACACTCCGACCGGTTTCGCCATCTCACGGCTCATCAGGGAGCTACAAACAAACAGACCAAGTCCTTAGTGCGTCACTTGCAAAAGTTAGGTTTTAAAATGGTGGGCAGAGGGGGGAAACGCCCTCCCTATGTTGTCTGCCTCTTGGTTCTGGCCCGCACCTCAGACTGTTGCTGTTGTCCAAATGAATGCACCTTGTGCTTTAGCTTTAGGCACCATCCAGAGTTCCTGCTTGGCTACTACTGAATGTGTCCCGTCCTCCAGCCTTAAGTACCATCCATCGTTCCTTCTTGGAACACTCCGACCGGTTTCGCCATCTCACGGCTCATCAGGGAGCTACAAACAAACAGACCAAGTCCTTAGTGCGTCACTTGCAAAAGTTAGGTTTTAAAATGGTGGGCAGAGGGGGGAAACGCCCTCCCTATGTTGTCTGCCTCTTGGTTCTGGCCCGCACCTCAGACTGTTGCTGTTGTCCAAATGAATGCACCTTGTGCTTTAGCTTTAGGCACCATCCAGAGTTCCTGCTTGGCTACTACTGAATGTGTCCCGTCCTCCAGCCTTAAGTACCATCCATCGTTCCTTCTTGGAACACTCCGACCGGTTTCGCCATCTCACGGCTCATCAGGGAGCTACAAACAAACAGACCAAGTCCTTAGTGCGTCACTTGCAAAAGTTAGGTTTTAAAATGGTGGGCAGAGGGGGGAAACGCCCTCCCTATGTTGTCTGCCTCTTGGTTCTGGCCCGCACCTCAGACTGTTGCTGTTGTCCAAATGAATGCACCTTGTGCTTTAGCTTTAGGCACCATCCAGAGTTCCTGCTTGGCTACTACTGAATGTGTCCCGTCCTCCAGCCTTAAGTACCATCCATCGTTCCTTCTTGGAACACTCCGACCGGTTTCGCCATCTCACGGCTCATCAGGGAGCTACAAACAAACAGACCAAGTCCTTAGTGCGTCACTTGCAAAAGTTAGGTTTTAAAATGGTGGGCAGAGGGGGGAAACGCCCTCCCTATGTTGTCTGCCTCTTGGTTCTGGCCCGCACCTCAGACTGTTGCTGTTGTCCAAATGAATGCACCTTGTGCTTTAGCTTTAGGCACCATCCAGAGTTCCTGCTTGGCTACTACTGAATGTGTCCCGTCCTCCAGCCTTAAGTACCATCCATCGTTCCTTCTTGGAACACTCCGACCGGTTTCGCCATCTCACGGCTCATCAGGGAGCTACAAACAAACAGACCAAGTCCTTAGTGCGTCACTTGCAAAAGTTAGGTTTTAAAATGGTGGGCAGAGGGGGGAAACGCCCTCCCTATGTTGTCTGCCTCTTGGTTCTGGCCCGCACCTCAGACTGTTGCTGTTGTCCAAATGAATGCACCTTGTGCTTTAGCTTTAGGCACCATCCAGAGTTCCTGCTTGGCTACTACTGAATGTGTCCCGTCCTCCAGCCTTAAGTACCATCCATCGTTCCTTCTTGGAACACTCCGACCGGTTTCGCCATCTCACGGCTCATCAGGGAGCTACAAACAAACAGACCAAGTCCTTAGTGCGTCACTTGCAAAAGTTAGGTTTTAAAATGGTGGGCAGAGGGGGGAAACGCCCTCCCTATGTTGTCTGCCTCTTGGTTCTGGCCCGCACCTCAGACTGTTGCTGTTGTCCAAATGAATGCACCTTGTGCTTTAGCTTTAGGCACCATCCAGAGTTCCTGCTTGGCTACTACTGAATGTGTCCCGTCCTCCAGCCTTAAGTACCATCCATCGTTCCTTCTTGGAACACTCCGACCGGTTTCGCCATCTCACGGCTCATCAGGGAGCTACAAACAAACAGACCAAGTCCTTAGTGCGTCACTTGCAAAAGTTAGGTTTTAAAATGGTGGGCAGAGGGGGGAAACGCCCTCCCTATGTTGTCTGCCTCTTGGTTCTGGCCCGCACCTCAGACTGTTGCTGTTGTCCAAATGAATGCACCTTGTGCTTTAGCTTTAGGCACCATCCAGAGTTCCTGCTTGGCTACTACTGAATGTGTCCCGTCCTCCAGCCTTAAGTACCATCCATCGTTCCTTCTTGGAACACTCCGACCGGTGCATTAGGGTTAGGGTTAGGGTTAGGGTTAGGGTTAGGGTTAGGGTTAGGGTTAGGGTTAGGGTTAGGGTTAGGGTTAGGGTTAGGGTTAGGGTTAGGGTTAGGGTTAGGGTTAGGGTTAGGGTTAGGGTTAGGGTTAGGGTTAGGGTTAGGTTTTAAAATGGTGGGCAGAGGGGGGAAACGCCCTCCCTATGTTGTCTGCCTCTTGGTTCTGGCCCGCACCTCAGACTGTTGCTGTTGTCCAAATGAATGCACCTTGTGCTTTAGCTTTAGGCACCATCCAGAGTTCCTGCTTGGCTACTACTGAATGTGTCCCGTCCTCCAGCCTTAAGTACCATCCATCGTTCCTTCTTGGAACACTCCGACCGGTTTCGCCGCCCTTGCGGCTCCTCAGGGAGCTACAAACAAACAGACCAAGTCCTTAGTGCGTCACTTGCAAAGGTTAGGTTTTAAAATGGTGGGCAGAGGGGGGAAACGCCCTCCCTATGTTGTCTGCCTCTTGGTTCTGGCCCGCACCTCAGACTGTTGCTGTTGTCCAAATGAATGCACCTTGTGCTTTAGCTTTAGGCACCATCCAGAGTTCCTGCTTGGCTACTACTGAATGTGTCCCGTCCTCCAGCCTTAAGTACCATCCATCGTTCCTTCTTGGAACACTCCGACCGGTTTCGCCGCCCTTGCGGCTCCTCAGGGAGCTACAAACAAACAGACCAAGTCCTTAGTGCGTCACTTGCAAAGGTTAGGTTTTAAAATGGTGGGCAGAGGGGGGAAACGCCCTCCCTATGTTGTCTGCCTCTTGGTTCTGGCCCGCACCTCAGACTGTTGCTGTTGTCCAAATGAATGCACCTTGTGCTTTAGCTTTAGGCACCATCCAGAGTTCCTGCTTGGCTACTACTGAATGTGTCCCGTCCTCCAGCCTTAAGTACCATCCATCGTTCCTTCTTGGAACACTCCGACCGGTTTCGCCGCCCTTGCGGCTCCTCAGGGAGCTACAAACAAACAGACCAAGTCCTTAGTGCGTCACTTGCAAAGGTTAGGTTTTAAAATGGTGGGCAGAGGGGGGAAACGCCCTCCCTATGTTGTCTGCCTCTTGGTTCTGGCCCGCACCTCAGACTGTTGCTGTTGTCCAAATGAATGCACCTTGTGCTTTAGCTTTAGGCACCATCCAGAGTTCCTGCTTGGCTACTACTGAATGTGTCCCGTCCTCCAGCCTTAAGTACCATCCATCGTTCCTTCTTGGAACACTCCGACCGGTTTCGCCATCTCACGGCTCATCAGGGAGCTACAAACAAACAGACCAAGTCCTTAGTGCGTCACTTGCAAAAGTTAGGTTTTAAAATGGTGGGCAGAGGGGGGAAACGCCCTCCCTATGTTGTCTGCCTCTTGGTTCTGGCCCGCACCTCAGACTGTTGCTGTTGTCCAAATGAATGCACCTTGTGCTTTAGCTTTAGGCACCATCCAGAGTTCCTGCTTGGCTACTACTGAATGTGTCCCGTCCTCCAGCCTTAAGTACCATCCATCGTTCCTTCTTGGAACACTCCGACCGGTTTCGCCATCTCACGGCTCATCAGGGAGCTACAAACAAACAGACCAAGTCCTTAGTGCGTCACTTGCAAAAGTTAGGTTTTAAAATGGTGGGCAGAGGGGGGAAACGCCCTCCCTATGTTGTCTGCCTCTTGGTTCTGGCCCGCACCTCAGACTGTTGCTGTTGTCCAAATGAATGCACCTTGTGCTTTAGCTTTAGGCACCATCCAGAGTTCCTGCTTGGCTACTACTGAATGTGTCCCGTCCTCCAGCCTTAAGTACCATCCATCGTTCCTTCTTGGAACACTCCGACCGGTTTCGCCATCTCACGGCTCATCAGGGAGCTACAAACAAACAGACCAAGTCCTTAGTGCGTCACTTGCAAAAGTTAGGTTTTAAAATGGTGGGCAGAGGGGGGAAACGCCCTCCCTATGTTGTCTGCCTCTTGGTTCTGGCCCGCACCTCAGACTGTTGCTGTTGTCCAAATGAATGCACCTTGTGCTTTAGCTTTAGGCACCATCCAGAGTTCCTGCTTGGCTACTACTGAATGTGTCCCGTCCTCCAGCCTTAAGTACCATCCATCGTTCCTTCTTGGAACACTCCGACCGGTTTCGCCATCTCACGGCTCATCAGGGAGCTACAAACAAACAGACCAAGTCCTTAGTGCGTCACTTGCAAAAGTTAGGTTTTAAAATGGTGGGCAGAGGGGGGAAACGCCCTCCCTATGTTGTCTGCCTCTTGGTTCTGGCCCGCACCTCAGACTGTTGCTGTTGTCCAAATGAATGCACCTTGTGCTTTAGCTTTAGGCACCATCCAGAGTTCCTGCTTGGCTACTACTGAATGTGTCCCGTCCTCCAGCCTTAAGTACCATCCATCGTTCCTTCTTGGAACACTCCGACCGGTTTCGCCATCTCACGGCTCATCAGGGAGCTACAAACAAACAGACCAAGTCCTTAGTGCGTCACTTGCAAAAGTTAGGTTTTAAAATGGTGGGCAGAGGGGGGAAACGCCCTCCCTATGTTGTCTGCCTCTTGGTTCTGGCCCGCACCTCAGACTGTTGCTGTTGTCCAAATGAATGCACCTTGTGCTTTAGCTTTAGGCACCATCCAGAGTTCCTGCTTGGCTACTACTGAATGTGTCCCGTCCTCCAGCCTTAAGTACCATCCATCGTTCCTTCTTGGAACACTCCGACCGGTTTCGCCATCTCACGGCTCATCAGGGAGCTACAAACAAACAGACCAAGTCCTTAGTGCGTCACTTGCAAAAGTTAGGTTTTAAAATGGTGGGCAGAGGGGGGAAACGCCCTCCCTATGTTGTCTGCCTCTTGGTTCTGGCCCGCACCTCAGACTGTTGCTGTTGTCCAAATGAATGCACCTTGTGCTTTAGCTTTAGGCACCATCCAGAGTTCCTGCTTGGCTACTACTGAATGTGTCCCGTCCTCCAGCCTTAAGTACCATCCATCGTTCCTTCTTGGAACACTCCGACCGGTTTCGCCATCTCACGGCTCATCAGGGAGCTACAAACAAACAGACCAAGTCCTTAGTGCGTCACTTGCAAAAGTTAGGTTTTAAAATGGTGGGCAGAGGGGGGAAACGCCCTCCCTATGTTGTCTGCCTCTTGGTTCTGGCCCGCACCTCAGACTGTTGCTGTTGTCCAAATGAATGCACCTTGTGCTTTAGCTTTAGGCACCATCCAGAGTTCCTGCTTGGCTACTACTGAATGTGTCCCGTCCTCCAGCCTTAAGTACCATCCATCGTTCCTTCTTGGAACACTCCGACCGGTGCATTAGGGTTAGGGTTAGGGTTAGGGTTAGGGTTAGGGGTTAGGGTTAGGGTTAGGGTTAGGGTTAGGGTTAGGGTTAGGGTTAGGGTTAGGGTTAGGGTTAGGTTGTATGGTGTGGGCAGGAGGGTAGTTACACCCTCTTGTGTTCGTATTCTCACTCATCCCTTGAGCTTCTTGTCACTTATACCTGCCACTTTTGGTTGGCCCACGCTTTACCTTACCACCTGGCTTCTTTTTCTTGCCGATCGCTTCTTAGTAATTTCTTGATCCGTAATCCTTTGATCCCCCTCTGGGGTTATAATCAGTTCCTGGGTTTTGCCAATTTATGGCCTCTATGTCGTATTTAGTTATTATTATTGGTGTTGGAACTCTACCCTTTATTTTACGTAGTGTTAGGGTTATGTTGTATTGAGGTTGGGGGGATCAGGTTAGGGTTAGGGTTGCTGCACTGGGGTTAGTGTTGGGGTTAGGTGAGGGTCAGGGTCGCAGTTAGGTTCAGGGCTATATTGGGGTTAGGTTGGGGTGCATCAGGGTTAGGGTTAGGTGTTTAGGGGTGGGGTGGGGTTAGGGTTATGTTTTAGGGGTAGGGTTGGGTGCATCAGGGTTAGGGTTAGGTGTTTAGGGGTAGGGTAGGGTGCATCAGGGTTAGGGTTAGGTGTTTAGGGGTAGGGTAGGGTGCATCAGGGTAGGGGATTAGATTCAGGGCTGGGGGGTTGGAGTTATGGGTTAGGGTTGCATTAGGGGTAGGGTTAAGTGAGGGTCAGGGTTTAGGAGTAGGGTGGGGTGTGTTAGGCTTAGATTTTAGGGGTGGGGTGGGAGATTAGGTTTGCTGTATTAGAGTTACGGTTAGGCTTTAGGGGTAGAGTGGGGTGCATTTGGAGAGTTGTGATTAGATTCAGGGCTGGGGGGTTGGAGTTATGGGTTAGGGTTGCATTAGGGGTAGGGTTAAGTGAGGGTCAGGGTTTAGGAGTAGGGTGGGGTGTGTTAGGCTTAGATTTTAGGGGTGGGGTGGGAGATTAGGTTTGCTGTATTAGAGTTACGGTTAGGCTTTAGGGGTAGAGTGGGGTGCATTTGGAGTTAGGATTTGGGATATGGATGTGGTCTGTTTGTAGTTAGGGTTGGGGCTTTGGTCTGTTTGTTGTGGGCAGTGTGGGGTTTAGTGGTTTTGGTTAGCTTAAACAGTAGGGGTTAGCTCTGTTTATTGTGATTAGGGTAGGGTGTGGTGTGGTTGCGGTTTGGGAGGTTTATCAAGTTGGGGTTGGGATTTGTGGTAATTAAGGTCGGGGCAGTTTTGTTTTTTGATGTTGGATTTCCCCCATTTTAGATCTGATTTAAGCCCTTTGGTAACTGAGTTTGTAGGGTTGTTATCCAGTGTTTTTCCCTCCTCTTCCTTTGTGAGGTTGTCCAGTTCATGTTGGTCTCCAACCCCATAAATTCCAGGGATTCAAGACCATGCTCCATGAAGTGTCGGGAGGTAGGTTTGTATACATCCTTTGTTCTAATAGCACTGAGGTGCCCTGTGAGCCTCATCCTTAGACTATTCCCTGTTTCTCCTACATACAAGATGTGGCATTGTTTGCATCGAATTGCATAAACAGCATTGTGCTGTTCACATGTAATTCTTTGTTTAATTAGGGCTGCTTTTCCTGTGTGTCTATTTTGTATCATTTTGCGGATTATTAGGTATTTACACGTCCCACATTTTGGGTTTGTGCAGTTCTGGGTTGTCTGTTTTCTTATCCTACTCCGAACCAGCATGTCGCGAAGGTTCCGAGTTCTTTTGTATGCCGACGTTATGTGGTATCGACTAAGTGTGTCAACATCCTCTTTTAGTTTCCCAAATTGGGTTTTAATCACTCCGTGGGTTAGGGTTAGGGTTAGGGTTAGGGTTAGGGTTAGGGTTAGGGTTAGGGTTAGGGTTAGGGTTAGGGTTAGGGTTAGGGTTAGGGTTAGGGTTAGGTTTTAAAATGGTGGGCAGAGGGGGGAAACGCCCTCCCTATGTTGTCTGCCTCTTGGTTCTGGCCCGCACCTCAGACTGTTGCTGTTGTCCAAATGAATGCACCTTGTGCTTTAGCTTTAGGCACCATCCAGAGTTCCTGCTTGGCTACTACTGAATGTGTCCTGTCCTGCAGCCTTAAGTACCATCCATCGTTCCTTCTTGGAACACTCCGACCGGTTTCGCCATCTTGCGGCTCATCAGGGAGCTATAAACAAACAGACCAAGTCCTTAGTGCGTCACTTGCAAAAGTTAGGTTTTAAAATGGTGGGCAGAGGGGGGAAACGCCCTCCCTATGTTGTCTGCCTCTTGGTTCTGGCCCGCACCTCAGACTGTTGCTGTTGTCCAAATGAATGCACCTTGTGCTTTAGCTTTAGGCACCATCCAGAGTTCCTGCTTGGCTACTACTGAATGTGTCCTGTCCTGCAGCCTTAAGTACCATCCATCGTTCCTTCTTGGAACACTCCGACCGGTTTCGCCATCTTGCGGCTCATCAGGGAGCTATAAACAAACAGACCAAGTCCTTAGTGCGTCACTTGCAAAAGTTAGGTTTTAAAATGGTGGGCAGAGGGGGGAAACGCCCTCCCTATGTTGTCTGCCTCTTGGTTCTGGCCCGCACCTCAGACTGTTGCTGTTGTCCAAATGAATGCACCTTGTGCTTTAGCTTTAGGCACCATCCAGAGTTCCTGCTTGGCTACTACTGAATGTGTCCTGTCCTGCAGCCTTAAGTACCATCCATCGTTCCTTCTTGGAACACTCCGACCGGTTTCGCCATCTTGCGGCTCATCAGGGAGCTATAAACAAACAGACCAAGTCCTTAGTGCGTCACTTGCAAAAGTTAGGTTTTAAAATGGTGGGCAGAGGGGGGAAACGCCCTCCCTATGTTGTCTGCCTCTTGGTTCTGGCCCGCACCTCAGACTGTTGCTGTTGTCCAAATGAATGCACCTTGTGCTTTAGCTTTAGGCACCATCCAGAGTTCCTGCTTGGCTACTACTGAATGTGTCCTGTCCTGCAGCCTTAAGTACCATCCATCGTTCCTTCTTGGAACACTCCGACCGGTTTCGCCATCTTGCGGCTCATCAGGGAGCTATAAACAAACAGACCAAGTCCTTAGTGCGTCACTTGCAAAAGTTAGGTTTTAAAATGGTGGGCAGAGGGGGGAAACGCCCTCCCTATGTTGTCTGCCTCTTGGTTCTGGCCCGCACCTCAGACTGTTGCTGTTGTCCAAATGAATGCACCTTGTGCTTTAGCTTTAGGCACCATCCAGAGTTCCTGCTTGGCTACTACTGAATGTGTCCTGTCCTGCAGCCTTAAGTACCATCCATCGTTCCTTCTTGGAACACTCCGACCGGTTTCGCCATCTTGCGGCTCATCAGGGAGCTATAAACAAACAGACCAAGTCCTTAGTGCGTCACTTGCAAAAGTTAGGTTTTAAAATGGTGGGCAGAGGGGGGAAACGCCCTCCCTATGTTGTCTGCCTCTTGGTTCTGGCCCGCACCTCAGACTGTTGCTGTTGTCCAAATGAATGCACCTTGTGCTTTAGCTTTAGGCACCATCCAGAGTTCCTGCTTGGCTACTACTGAATGTGTCCTGTCCTGCAGCCTTAAGTACCATCCATCGTTCCTTCTTGGAACACTCCGACCGGTTTCGCCATCTTGCGGCTCATCAGGGAGCTATAAACAAACAGACCAAGTCCTTAGTGCGTCACTTGCAAAAGTTAGGTTTTAAAATGGTGGGCAGAGGGGGGAAACGCCCTCCCTATGTTGTCTGCCTCTTGGTTCTGGCCCGCACCTCAGACTGTTGCTGTTGTCCAAATGAATGCACCTTGTGCTTTAGCTTTAGGCACCATCCAGAGTTCCTGCTTGGCTACTACTGAATGTGTCCTGTCCTGCAGCCTTAAGTACCATCCATCGTTCCTTCTTGGAACACTCCGACCGGTTTCGCCATCTTGCGGCTCATCAGGGAGCTATAAACAAACAGACCAAGTCCTTAGTGCGTCACTTGCAAAAGTTAGGTTTTAAAATGGTGGGCAGAGGGGGGAAACGCCCTCCCTATGTTGTCTGCCTCTTGGTTCTGGCCCGCACCTCAGACTGTTGCTGTTGTCCAAATGAATGCACCTTGTGCTTTAGCTTTAGGCACCATCCAGAGTTCCTGCTTGGCTACTACTGAATGTGTCCTGTCCTGCAGCCTTAAGTACCATCCATCGTTCCTTCTTGGAACACTCCGACCGGTTTCGCCATCTTGCGGCTCATCAGGGAGCTATAAACAAACAGACCAAGTCCTTAGTGCGTCACTTGCAAAAGTTAGGTTTTAAAATGGTGGGCAGAGGGGGGAAACGCCCTCCCTATGTTGTCTGCCTCTTGGTTCTGGCCCGCACCTCAGACTGTTGCTGTTGTCCAAATGAATGCACCTTGTGCTTTAGCTTTAGGCACCATCCAGAGTTCCTGCTTGGCTACTACTGAATGTGTCCTGTCCTGCAGCCTTAAGTACCATCCATCGTTCCTTCTTGGAACACTCCGACCGGTTTCGCCATCTTGCGGCTCATCAGGGAGCTATAAACAAACAGACCAAGTCCTTAGTGCGTCACTTGCAAAAGTTAGGTTTTAAAATGGTGGGCAGAGGGGGGAAACGCCCTCCCTATGTTGTCTGCCTCTTGGTTCTGGCCCGCACCTCAGACTGTTGCTGTTGTCCAAATGAATGCACCTTGTGCTTTAGCTTTAGGCACCATCCAGAGTTCCTGCTTGGCTACTACTGAATGTGTCCTGTCCTGCAGCCTTAAGTACCATCCATCGTTCCTTCTTGGAACACTCCGACCGGTTTCGCCATCTTGCGGCTCATCAGGGAGCTATAAACAAACAGACCAAGTCCTTAGTGCGTCACTTGCAAAAGTTAGGTTTTAAAATGGTGGGCAGAGGGGGGAAACGCCCTCCCTATGTTGTCTGCCTCTTGGTTCTGGCCCGCACCTCAGACTGTTGCTGTTGTCCAAATGAATGCACCTTGTGCTTTAGCTTTAGGCACCATCCAGAGTTCCTGCTTGGCTACTACTGAATGTGTCCTGTCCTGCAGCCTTAAGTACCATCCATCGTTCCTTCTTGGAACACTCCGACCGGTTTCGCCATCTTGCGGCTCATCAGGGAGCTATAAACAAACAGACCAAGTCCTTAGTGCGTCACTTGCAAAAGTTAGGTTTTAAAATGGTGGGCAGAGGGGGGAAACGCCCTCCCTATGTTGTCTGCCTCTTGGTTCTGGCCCGCACCTCAGACTGTTGCTGTTGTCCAAATGAATGCACCTTGTGCTTTAGCTTTAGGCACCATCCAGAGTTCCTGCTTGGCTACTACTGAATGTGTCCTGTCCTGCAGCCTTAAGTACCATCCATCGTTCCTTCTTGGAACACTCCGACCGGTTTCGCCATCTTGCGGCTCATCAGGGAGCTATAAACAAACAGACCAAGTCCTTAGTGCGTCACTTGCAAAAGTTAGGTTTTAAAATGGTGGGCAGAGGGGGGAAACGCCCTCCCTATGTTGTCTGCCTCTTGGTTCTGGCCCGCACCTCAGACTGTTGCTGTTGTCCAAATGAATGCACCTTGTGCTTTAGCTTTAGGCACCATCCAGAGTTCCTGCTTGGCTACTACTGAATGTGTCCTGTCCTGCAGCCTTAAGTACCATCCATCGTTCCTTCTTGGAACACTCCGACCGGTTTCGCCATCTTGCGGCTCATCAGGGAGCTATAAACAAACAGACCAAGTCCTTAGTGCGTCACTTGCAAAAGTTAGGTTTTAAAATGGTGGGCAGAGGGGGGAAACGCCCTCCCTATGTTGTCTGCCTCTTGGTTCTGGCCCGCACCTCAGACTGTTGCTGTTGTCCAAATGAATGCACCTTGTGCTTTAGCTTTAGGCACCATCCAGAGTTCCTGCTTGGCTACTACTGAATGTGTCCTGTCCTGCAGCCTTAAGTACCATCCATCGTTCCTTCTTGGAACACTCCGACCGGTTTCGCCATCTTGCGGCTCATCAGGGAGCTATAAACAAACAGACCAAGTCCTTAGTGCGTCACTTGCAAAAGTTAGGTTTTAAAATGGTGGGCAGAGGGGGGAAACGCCCTCCCTATGTTGTCTGCCTCTTGGTTCTGGCCCGCACCTCAGACTGTTGCTGTTGTCCAAATGAATGCACCTTGTGCTTTAGCTTTAGGCACCATCCAGAGTTCCTGCTTGGCTACTACTGAATGTGTCCTGTCCTGCAGCCTTAAGTACCATCCATCGTTCCTTCTTGGAACACTCCGACCGGTTTCGCCATCTTGCGGCTCATCAGGGAGCTATAAACAAACAGACCAAGTCCTTAGTGCGTCACTTGCAAAAGTTAGGTTTTAAAATGGTGGGCAGAGGGGGGAAACGCCCTCCCTATGTTGTCTGCCTCTTGGTTCTGGCCCGCACCTCAGACTGTTGCTGTTGTCCAAATGAATGCACCTTGTGCTTTAGCTTTAGGCACCATCCAGAGTTCCTGCTTGGCTACTACTGAATGTGTCCTGTCCTGCAGCCTTAAGTACCATCCATCGTTCCTTCTTGGAACACTCCGACCGGTTTCGCCATCTTGCGGCTCATCAGGGAGCTATAAACAAACAGACCAAGTCCTTAGTGCGTCACTTGCAAAAGTTAGGTTTTAAAATGGTGGGCAGAGGGGGGAAACGCCCTCCCTATGTTGTCTGCCTCTTGGTTCTGGCCCGCACCTCAGACTGTTGCTGTTGTCCAAATGAATGCACCTTGTGCTTTAGCTTTAGGCACCATCCAGAGTTCCTGCTTGGCTACTACTGAATGTGTCCTGTCCTGCAGCCTTAAGTACCATCCATCGTTCCTTCTTGGAACACTCCGACCGGTTTCGCCATCTTGCGGCTCATCAGGGAGCTATAAACAAACAGACCAAGTCCTTAGTGCGTCACTTGCAAAAGTTAGGTTTTAAAATGGTGGGCAGAGGGGGGAAACGCCCTCCCTATGTTGTCTGCCTCTTGGTTCTGGCCCGCACCTCAGACTGTTGCTGTTGTCCAAATGAATGCACCTTGTGCTTTAGCTTTAGGCACCATCCAGAGTTCCTGCTTGGCTACTACTGAATGTGTCCTGTCCTGCAGCCTTAAGTACCATCCATCGTTCCTTCTTGGAACACTCCGACCGGTTTCGCCATCTTGCGGCTCATCAGGGAGCTATAAACAAACAGACCAAGTCCTTAGTGCGTCACTTGCAAAAGTTAGGTTTTAAAATGGTGGGCAGAGGGGGGAAACGCCCTCCCTATGTTGTCTGCCTCTTGGTTCTGGCCCGCACCTCAGACTGTTGCTGTTGTCCAAATGAATGCACCTTGTGCTTTAGCTTTAGGCACCATCCAGAGTTCCTGCTTGGCTACTACTGAATGTGTCCTGTCCTGCAGCCTTAAGTACCATCCATCGTTCCTTCTTGGAACACTCCGACCGGTTTCGCCATCTTGCGGCTCATCAGGGAGCTATAAACAAACAGACCAAGTCCTTAGTGCGTCACTTGCAAAAGTTAGGTTTTAAAATGGTGGGCAGAGGGGGGAAACGCCCTCCCTATGTTGTCTGCCTCTTGGTTCTGGCCCGCACCTCAGACTGTTGCTGTTGTCCAAATGAATGCACCTTGTGCTTTAGCTTTAGGCACCATCCAGAGTTCCTGCTTGGCTACTACTGAATGTGTCCTGTCCTGCAGCCTTAAGTACCATCCATCGTTCCTTCTTGGAACACTCCGACCGGTTTCGCCATCTTGCGGCTCATCAGGGAGCTATAAACAAACAGACCAAGTCCTTAGTGCGTCACTTGCAAAAGTTAGGTTTTAAAATGGTGGGCAGAGGGGGGAAACGCCCTCCCTATGTTGTCTGCCTCTTGGTTCTGGCCCGCACCTCAGACTGTTGCTGTTGTCCAAATGAATGCACCTTGTGCTTTAGCTTTAGGCACCATCCAGAGTTCCTGCTTGGCTACTACTGAATGTGTCCTGTCCTGCAGCCTTAAGTACCATCCATCGTTCCTTCTTGGAACACTCCGACCGGTTTCGCCATCTTGCGGCTCATCAGGGAGCTATAAACAAACAGACCAAGTCCTTAGTGCGTCACTTGCAAAAGTTAGGTTTTAAAATGGTGGGCAGAGGGGGGAAACGCCCTCCCTATGTTGTCTGCCTCTTGGTTCTGGCCCGCACCTCAGACTGTTGCTGTTGTCCAAATGAATGCACCTTGTGCTTTAGCTTTAGGCACCATCCAGAGTTCCTGCTTGGCTACTACTGAATGTGTCCTGTCCTGCAGCCTTAAGTACCATCCATCGTTCCTTCTTGGAACACTCCGACCGGTTTCGCCATCTTGCGGCTCATCAGGGAGCTATAAACAAACAGACCAAGTCCTTAGTGCGTCACTTGCAAAAGTTAGGTTTTAAAATGGTGGGCAGAGGGGGGAAACGCCCTCCCTATGTTGTCTGCCTCTTGGTTCTGGCCCGCACCTCAGACTGTTGCTTGTCCAAATGAATGCACCTTGTGCTTTAGCTTTAGGCACCATCCAGAGTTCCTGCTTGGCTACTACTGAATGTGTCCTGTCCTGCAGCCTTAAGTACCATCCATCGTTCCTTCTTGGAACACTCCGACCGGTTTCGCCATCTTGCGGCTCATCAGGGAGCTATAAACAAACAGACCAAGTCCTTAGTGCGTCACTTGCAAAAGTTAGGTTTTAAAATGGTGGGCAGAGGGGGGAAACGCCCTCCCTATGTTGTCTGCCTCTTGGTTCTGGCCCGCACCTCAGACTGTTGCTGTTGTCCAAATGAATGCACCTTGTGCTTTAGCTTTAGGCACCATCCAGAGTTCCTGCTTGGCTACTACTGAATGTGTCCTGTCCTGCAGCCTTAAGTACCATCCATCGTTCCTTCTTGGAACACTCCGACCGGTTTCGCCATCTTGCGGCTCATCAGGGAGCTATAAACAAACAGACCAAGTCCTTAGTGCGTCACTTGCAAAAGTTAGGTTTTAAAATGGTGGGCAGAGGGGGGAAACGCCCTCCCTATGTTGTCTGCCTCTTGGTTCTGGCCCGCACCTCAGACTGTTGCTGTTGTCCAAATGAATGCACCTTGTGCTTTAGCTTTAGGCACCATCCAGAGTTCCTGCTTGGCTACTACTGAATGTGTCCTGTCCTGCAGCCTTAAGTACCATCCATCGTTCCTTCTTGGAACACTCCGACCGGTTTCGCCATCTTGCGGCTCATCAGGGAGCTATAAACAAACAGACCAAGTCCTTAGTGCGTCACTTGCAAAAGTTAGGTTTTAAAATGGTGGGCAGAGGGGGGAAACGCCCTCCCTATGTTGTCTGCCTCTTGGTTCTGGCCCGCACCTCAGACTGTTGCTGTTGTCCAAATGAATGCACCTTGTGCTTTAGCTTTAGGCACCATCCAGAGTTCCTGCTTGGCTACTACTGAATGTGTCCTGTCCTGCAGCCTTAAGTACCATCCATCGTTCCTTCTTGGAACACTCCGACCGGTTTCGCCATCTTGCGGCTCATCAGGGAGCTATAAACAAACAGACCAAGTCCTTAGTGCGTCACTTGCAAAAGTTAGGTTTTAAAATGGTGGGCAGAGGGGGGAAACGCCCTCCCTATGTTGTCTGCCTCTTGGTTCTGGCCCGCACCTCAGACTGTTGCTGTTGTCCAAATGAATGCACCTTGTGCTTTAGCTTTAGGCACCATCCAGAGTTCCTGCTTGGCTACTACTGAATGTGTCCTGTCCTGCAGCCTTAAGTACCATCCATCGTTCCTTCTTGGAACACTCCGACCGGTTTCGCCATCTTGCGGCTCATCAGGGAGCTATAAACAAACAGACCAAGTCCTTAGTGCGTCACTTGCAAAAGTTAGGTTTTAAAATGGTGGGCAGAGGGGGGAAACGCCCTCCCTATGTTGTCTGCCTCTTGGTTCTGGCCCGCACCTCAGACTGTTGCTGTTGTCCAAATGAATGCACCTTGTGCTTTAGCTTTAGGCACCATCCAGAGTTCCTGCTTGGCTACTACTGAATGTGTCCTGTCCTGCAGCCTTAAGTACCATCCATCGTTCCTTCTTGGAACACTCCGACCGGTTTCGCCATCTTGCGGCTCATCAGGGAGCTATAAACAAACAGACCAAGTCCTTAGTGCGTCACTTGCAAAAGTTAGGTTTTAAAATGGTGGGCAGAGGGGGGAAACGCCCTCCCTATGTTGTCTGCCTCTTGGTTCTGGCCCGCACCTCAGACTGTTGCTGTTGTCCAAATGAATGCACCTTGTGCTTTAGCTTTAGGCACCATCCAGAGTTCCTGCTTGGCTACTACTGAATGTGTCCTGTCCTGCAGCCTTAAGTACCATCCATCGTTCCTTCTTGGAACACTCCGACCGGTTTCGCCATCTTGCGGCTCATCAGGGAGCTATAAACAAACAGACCAAGTCCTTAGTGCGTCACTTGCAAAAGTTAGGTTTTAAAATGGTGGGCAGAGGGGGGAAACGCCCTCCCTATGTTGTCTGCCTCTTGGTTCTGGCCCGCACCTCAGACTGTTGCTGTTGTCCAAATGAATGCACCTTGTGCTTTAGCTTTAGGCACCATCCAGAGTTCCTGCTTGGCTACTACTGAATGTGTCCTGTCCTGCAGCCTTAAGTACCATCCATCGTTCCTTCTTGGAACACTCCGACCGGTTTCGCCATCTTGCGGCTCATCAGGGAGCTATAAACAAACAGACCAAGTCCTTAGTGCGTCACTTGCAAAAGTTAGGTTTTAAAATGGTGGGCAGAGGGGGGAAACGCCCTCCCTATGTTGTCTGCCTCTTGGTTCTGGCCCGCACCTCAGACTGTTGCTGTTGTCCAAATGAATGCACCTTGTGCTTTAGCTTTAGGCACCATCCAGAGTTCCTGCTTGGCTACTACTGAATGTGTCCTGTCCTGCAGCCTTAAGTACCATCCATCGTTCCTTCTTGGAACACTCCGACCGGTTTCGCCATCTTGCGGCTCATCAGGGAGCTATAAACAAACAGACCAAGTCCTTAGTGCGTCACTTGCAAAAGTTAGGTTTTAAAATGGTGGGCAGAGGGGGGAAACGCCCTCCCTATGTTGTCTGCCTCTTGGTTCTGGCCCGCACCTCAGACTGTTGCTGTTGTCCAAATGAATGCACCTTGTGCTTTAGCTTTAGGCACCATCCAGAGTTCCTGCTTGGCTACTACTGAATGTGTCCTGTCCTGCAGCCTTAAGTACCATCCATCGTTCCTTCTTGGAACACTCCGACCGGTTTCGCCATCTTGCGGCTCATCAGGGAGCTATAAACAAACAGACCAAGTCCTTAGTGCGTCACTTGCAAAAGTTAGGTTTTAAAATGGTGGGCAGAGGGGGGAAACGCCCTCCCTATGTTGTCTGCCTCTTGGTTCTGGCCCGCACCTCAGACTGTTGCTGTTGTCCAAATGAATGCACCTTGTGCTTTAGCTTTAGGCACCATCCAGAGTTCCTGCTTGGCTACTACTGAATGTGTCCTGTCCTGCAGCCTTAAGTACCATCCATCGTTCCTTCTTGGAACACTCCGACCGGTTTCGCCATCTTGCGGCTCATCAGGGAGCTATAAACAAACAGACCAAGTCCTTAGTGCGTCACTTGCAAAAGTTAGGTTTTAAAATGGTGGGCAGAGGGGGGAAACGCCCTCCCTATGTTGTCTGCCTCTTGGTTCTGGCCCGCACCTCAGACTGTTGCTGTTGTCCAAATGAATGCACCTTGTGCTTTAGCTTTAGGCACCATCCAGAGTTCCTGCTTGGCTACTACTGAATGTGTCCTGTCCTGCAGCCTTAAGTACCATCCATCGTTCCTTCTTGGAACACTCCGACCGGTTTCGCCATCTTGCGGCTCATCAGGGAGCTATAAACAAACAGACCAAGTCCTTAGTGCGTCACTTGCAAAAGTTAGGTTTTAAAATGGTGGGCAGAGGGGGGAAACGCCCTCCCTATGTTGTCTGCCTCTTGGTTCTGGCCCGCACCTCAGACTGTTGCTGTTGTCCAAATGAATGCACCTTGTGCTTTAGCTTTAGGCACCATCCAGAGTTCCTGCTTGGCTACTACTGAATGTGTCCTGTCCTGCAGCCTTAAGTACCATCCATCGTTCCTTCTTGGAACACTCCGACCGGTTTCGCCATCTTGCGGCTCATCAGGGAGCTATAAACAAACAGACCAAGTCCTTAGTGCGTCACTTGCAAAAGTTAGGTTTTAAAATGGTGGGCAGAGGGGGGAAACGCCCTCCCTATGTTGTCTGCCTCTTGGTTCTGGCCCGCACCTCAGACTGTTGCTGTTGTCCAAATGAATGCACCTTGTGCTTTAGCTTTAGGCACCATCCAGAGTTCCTGCTTGGCTACTACTGAATGTGTCCTGTCCTGCAGCCTTAAGTACCATCCATCGTTCCTTCTTGGAACACTCCGACCGGTTTCGCCATCTTGCGGCTCATCAGGGAGCTATAAACAAACAGACCAAGTCCTTAGTGCGTCACTTGCAAAAGTTAGGTTTTAAAATGGTGGGCAGAGGGGGGAAACGCCCTCCCTATGTTGTCTGCCTCTTGGTTCTGGCCCGCACCTCAGACTGTTGCTGTTGTCCAAATGAATGCACCTTGTGCTTTAGCTTTAGGCACCATCCAGAGTTCCTGCTTGGCTACTACTGAATGTGTCCTGTCCTGCAGCCTTAAGTACCATCCATCGTTCCTTCTTGGAACACTCCGACCGGTTTCGCCATCTTGCGGCTCATCAGGGAGCTATAAACAAACAGACCAAGTCCTTAGTGCGTCACTTGCAAAAGTTAGGTTTTAAAATGGTGGGCAGAGGGGGGAAACGCCCTCCCTATGTTGTCTGCCTCTTGGTTCTGGCCCGCACCTCAGACTGTTGCTGTTGTCCAAATGAATGCACCTTGTGCTTTAGCTTTAGGCACCATCCAGAGTTCCTGCTTGGCTACTACTGAATGTGTCCTGTCCTGCAGCCTTAAGTACCATCCATCGTTCCTTCTTGGAACACTCCGACCGGTTTCGCCATCTTGCGGCTCATCAGGGAGCTATAAACAAACAGACCAAGTCCTTAGTGCGTCACTTGCAAAAGTTAGGTTTTAAAATGGTGGGCAGAGGGGGGAAACGCCCTCCCTATGTTGTCTGCCTCTTGGTTCTGGCCCGCACCTCAGACTGTTGCTGTTGTCCAAATGAATGCACCTTGTGCTTTAGCTTTAGGCACCATCCAGAGTTCCTGCTTGGCTACTACTGAATGTGTCCTGTCCTGCAGCCTTAAGTACCATCCATCGTTCCTTCTTGGAACACTCCGACCGGTTTCGCCATCTTGCGGCTCATCAGGGAGCTATAAACAAACAGACCAAGTCCTTAGTGCGTCACTTGCAAAAGTTAGGTTTTAAAATGGTGGGCAGAGGGGGGAAACGCCCTCCCTATGTTGTCTGCCTCTTGGTTCTGGCCCGCACCTCAGACTGTTGCTGTTGTCCAAATGAATGCACCTTGTGCTTTAGCTTTAGGCACCATCCAGAGTTCCTGCTTGGCTACTACTGAATGTGTCCTGTCCTGCAGCCTTAAGTACCATCCATCGTTCCTTCTTGGAACACTCCGACCGGTTTCGCCATCTTGCGGCTCATCAGGGAGCTATAAACAAACAGACCAAGTCCTTAGTGCGTCACTTGCAAAAGTTAGGTTTTAAAATGGTGGGCAGAGGGGGGAAACGCCCTCCCTATGTTGTCTGCCTCTTGGTTCTGGCCCGCACCTCAGACTGTTGCTGTTGTCCAAATGAATGCACCTTGTGCTTTAGCTTTAGGCACCATCCAGAGTTCCTGCTTGGCTACTACTGAATGTGTCCTGTCCTGCAGCCTTAAGTACCATCCATCGTTCCTTCTTGGAACACTCCGACCGGTTTCGCCATCTTGCGGCTCATCAGGGAGCTATAAACAAACAGACCAAGTCCTTAGTGCGTCACTTGCAAAAGTTAGGTTTTAAAATGGTGGGCAGAGGGGGGAAACGCCCTCCCTATGTTGTCTGCCTCTTGGTTCTGGCCCGCACCTCAGACTGTTGCTGTTGTCCAAATGAATGCACCTTGTGCTTTAGCTTTAGGCACCATCCAGAGTTCCTGCTTGGCTACTACTGAATGTGTCCTGTCCTGCAGCCTTAAGTACCATCCATCGTTCCTTCTTGGAACACTCCGACCGGTTTCGCCATCTTGCGGCTCATCAGGGAGCTATAAACAAACAGACCAAGTCCTTAGTGCGTCACTTGCAAAAGTTAGGTTTTAAAATGGTGGGCAGAGGGGGGAAACGCCCTCCCTATGTTGTCTGCCTCTTGGTTCTGGCCCGCACCTCAGACTGTTGCTGTTGTCCAAATGAATGCACCTTGTGCTTTAGCTTTAGGCACCATCCAGAGTTCCTGCTTGGCTACTACTGAATGTGTCCTGTCCTGCAGCCTTAAGTACCATCCATCGTTCCTTCTTGGAACACTCCGACCGGTTTCGCCATCTTGCGGCTCATCAGGGAGCTATAAACAAACAGACCAAGTCCTTAGTGCGTCACTTGCAAAAGTTAGGTTTTAAAATGGTGGGCAGAGGGGGGAAACGCCCTCCCTATGTTGTCTGCCTCTTGGTTCTGGCCCGCACCTCAGACTGTTGCTGTTGTCCAAATGAATGCACCTTGTGCTTTAGCTTTAGGCACCATCCAGAGTTCCTGCTTGGCTACTACTGAATGTGTCCTGTCCTGCAGCCTTAAGTACCATCCATCGTTCCTTCTTGGAACACTCCGACCGGTTTCGCCATCTTGCGGCTCATCAGGGAGCTATAAACAAACAGACCAAGTCCTTAGTGCGTCACTTGCAAAAGTTAGGTTTTAAAATGGTGGGCAGAGGGGGGAAACGCCCTCCCTATGTTGTCTGCCTCTTGGTTCTGGCCCGCACCTCAGACTGTTGCTGTTGTCCAAATGAATGCACCTTGTGCTTTAGCTTTAGGCACCATCCAGAGTTCCTGCTTGGCTACTACTGAATGTGTCCTGTCCTGCAGCCTTAAGTACCATCCATCGTTCCTTCTTGGAACACTCCGACCGGTTTCGCCATCTTGCGGCTCATCAGGGAGCTATAAACAAACAGACCAAGTCCTTAGTGCGTCACTTGCAAAAGTTAGGTTTTAAAATGGTGGGCAGAGGGGGGAAACGCCCTCCCTATGTTGTCTGCCTCTTGGTTCTGGCCCGCACCTCAGACTGTTGCTGTTGTCCAAATGAATGCACCTTGTGCTTTAGCTTTAGGCACCATCCAGAGTTCCTGCTTGGCTACTACTGAATGTGTCCTGTCCTGCAGCCTTAAGTACCATCCATCGTTCCTTCTTGGAACACTCCGACCGGTTTCGCCATCTTGCGGCTCATCAGGGAGCTATAAACAAACAGACCAAGTCCTTAGTGCGTCACTTGCAAAAGTTAGGTTTTAAAATGGTGGGCAGAGGGGGGAAACGCCCTCCCTATGTTGTCTGCCTCTTGGTTCTGGCCCGCACCTCAGACTGTTGCTGTTGTCCAAATGAATGCACCTTGTGCTTTAGCTTTAGGCACCATCCAGAGTTCCTGCTTGGCTACTACTGAATGTGTCCTGTCCTGCAGCCTTAAGTACCATCCATCGTTCCTTCTTGGAACACTCCGACCGGTTTCGCCATCTTGCGGCTCATCAGGGAGCTATAAACAAACAGACCAAGTCCTTAGTGCGTCACTTGCAAAAGTTAGGTTTTAAAATGGTGGGCAGAGGGGGGAAACGCCCTCCCTATGTTGTCTGCCTCTTGGTTCTGGCCCGCACCTCAGACTGTTGCTGTTGTCCAAATGAATGCACCTTGTGCTTTAGCTTTAGGCACCATCCAGAGTTCCTGCTTGGCTACTACTGAATGTGTCCTGTCCTGCAGCCTTAAGTACCATCCATCGTTCCTTCTTGGAACACTCCGACCGGTTTCGCCATCTTGCGGCTCATCAGGGAGCTATAAACAAACAGACCAAGTCCTTAGTGCGTCACTTGCAAAAGTTAGGTTTTAAAATGGTGGGCAGAGGGGGGAAACGCCCTCCCTATGTTGTCTGCCTCTTGGTTCTGGCCCGCACCTCAGACTGTTGCTGTTGTCCAAATGAATGCACCTTGTGCTTTAGCTTTAGGCACCATCCAGAGTTCCTGCTTGGCTACTACTGAATGTGTCCTGTCCTGCAGCCTTAAGTACCATCCATCGTTCCTTCTTGGAACACTCCGACCGGTTTCGCCATCTTGCGGCTCATCAGGGAGCTATAAACAAACAGACCAAGTCCTTAGTGCGTCACTTGCAAAAGTTAGGTTTTAAAATGGTGGGCAGAGGGGGGAAACGCCCTCCCTATGTTGTCTGCCTCTTGGTTCTGGCCCGCACCTCAGACTGTTGCTGTTGTCCAAATGAATGCACCTTGTGCTTTAGCTTTAGGCACCATCCAGAGTTCCTGCTTGGCTACTACTGAATGTGTCCTGTCCTGCAGCCTTAAGTACCATCCATCGTTCCTTCTTGGAACACTCCGACCGGTTTCGCCATCTTGCGGCTCATCAGGGAGCTATAAACAAACAGACCAAGTCCTTAGTGCGTCACTTGCAAAAGTTAGGTTTTAAAATGGTGGGCAGAGGGGGGAAACGCCCTCCCTATGTTGTCTGCCTCTTGGTTCTGGCCCGCACCTCAGACTGTTGCTGTTGTCCAAATGAATGCACCTTGTGCTTTAGCTTTAGGCACCATCCAGAGTTCCTGCTTGGCTACTACTGAATGTGTCCTGTCCTGCAGCCTTAAGTACCATCCATCGTTCCTTCTTGGAACACTCCGACCGGTTTCGCCATCTTGCGGCTCATCAGGGAGCTATAAACAAACAGACCAAGTCCTTAGTGCGTCACTTGCAAAAGTTAGGTTTTAAAATGGTGGGCAGAGGGGGGAAACGCCCTCCCTATGTTGTCTGCCTCTTGGTTCTGGCCCGCACCTCAGACTGTTGCTGTTGTCCAAATGAATGCACCTTGTGCTTTAGCTTTAGGCACCATCCAGAGTTCCTGCTTGGCTACTACTGAATGTGTCCTGTCCTGCAGCCTTAAGTACCATCCATCGTTCCTTCTTGGAACACTCCGACCGGTTTCGCCATCTTGCGGCTCATCAGGGAGCTATAAACAAACAGACCAAGTCCTTAGTGCGTCACTTGCAAAAGTTAGGTTTTAAAATGGTGGGCAGAGGGGGGAAACGCCCTCCCTATGTTGTCTGCCTCTTGGTTCTGGCCCGCACCTCAGACTGTTGCTGTTGTCCAAATGAATGCACCTTGTGCTTTAGCTTTAGGCACCATCCAGAGTTCCTGCTTGGCTACTACTGAATGTGTCCTGTCCTGCAGCCTTAAGTACCATCCATCGTTCCTTCTTGGAACACTCCGACCGGTTTCGCCATCTTGCGGCTCATCAGGGAGCTATAAACAAACAGACCAAGTCCTTAGTGCGTCACTTGCAAAAGTTAGGTTTTAAAATGGTGGGCAGAGGGGGGAAACGCCCTCCCTATGTTGTCTGCCTCTTGGTTCTGGCCCGCACCTCAGACTGTTGCTGTTGTCCAAATGAATGCACCTTGTGCTTTAGCTTTAGGCACCATCCAGAGTTCCTGCTTGGCTACTACTGAATGTGTCCTGTCCTGCAGCCTTAAGTACCATCCATCGTTCCTTCTTGGAACACTCCGACCGGTTTCGCCATCTTGCGGCTCATCAGGGAGCTATAAACAAACAGACCAAGTCCTTAGTGCGTCACTTGCAAAAGTTAGGTTTTAAAATGGTGGGCAGAGGGGGGAAACGCCCTCCCTATGTTGTCTGCCTCTTGGTTCTGGCCCGCACCTCAGACTGTTGCTGTTGTCCAAATGAATGCACCTTGTGCTTTAGCTTTAGGCACCATCCAGAGTTCCTGCTTGGCTACTACTGAATGTGTCCTGTCCTGCAGCCTTAAGTACCATCCATCGTTCCTTCTTGGAACACTCCGACCGGTTTCGCCATCTTGCGGCTCATCAGGGAGCTATAAACAAACAGACCAAGTCCTTAGTGCGTCACTTGCAAAAGTTAGGTTTTAAAATGGTGGGCAGAGGGGGGAAACGCCCTCCCTATGTTGTCTGCCTCTTGGTTCTGGCCCGCACCTCAGACTGTTGCTGTTGTCCAAATGAATGCACCTTGTGCTTTAGCTTTAGGCACCATCCAGAGTTCCTGCTTGGCTACTACTGAATGTGTCCTGTCCTGCAGCCTTAAGTACCATCCATCGTTCCTTCTTGGAACACTCCGACCGGTTTCGCCATCTTGCGGCTCATCAGGGAGCTATAAACAAACAGACCAAGTCCTTAGTGCGTCACTTGCAAAAGTTAGGTTTTAAAATGGTGGGCAGAGGGGGGAAACGCCCTCCCTATGTTGTCTGCCTCTTGGTTCTGGCCCGCACCTCAGACTGTTGCTGTTGTCCAAATGAATGCACCTTGTGCTTTAGCTTTAGGCACCATCCAGAGTTCCTGCTTGGCTACTACTGAATGTGTCCTGTCCTGCAGCCTTAAGTACCATCCATCGTTCCTTCTTGGAACACTCCGACCGGTTTCGCCATCTTGCGGCTCATCAGGGAGCTATAAACAAACAGACCAAGTCCTTAGTGCGTCACTTGCAAAAGTTAGGTTTTAAAATGGTGGGCAGAGGGGGGAAACGCCCTCCCTATGTTGTCTGCCTCTTGGTTCTGGCCCGCACCTCAGACTGTTGCTGTTGTCCAAATGAATGCACCTTGTGCTTTAGCTTTAGGCACCATCCAGAGTTCCTGCTTGGCTACTACTGAATGTGTCCTGTCCTGCAGCCTTAAGTACCATCCATCGTTCCTTCTTGGAACACTCCGACCGGTTTCGCCATCTTGCGGCTCATCAGGGAGCTATAAACAAACAGACCAAGTCCTTAGTGCGTCACTTGCAAAAGTTAGGTTTTAAAATGGTGGGCAGAGGGGGGAAACGCCCTCCCTATGTTGTCTGCCTCTTGGTTCTGGCCCGCACCTCAGACTGTTGCTGTTGTCCAAATGAATGCACCTTGTGCTTTAGCTTTAGGCACCATCCAGAGTTCCTGCTTGGCTACTACTGAATGTGTCCTGTCCTGCAGCCTTAAGTACCATCCATCGTTCCTTCTTGGAACACTCCGACCGGTTTCGCCATCTTGCGGCTCATCAGGGAGCTATAAACAAACAGACCAAGTCCTTAGTGCGTCACTTGCAAAAGTTAGGTTTTAAAATGGTGGGCAGAGGGGGGAAACGCCCTCCCTATGTTGTCTGCCTCTTGGTTCTGGCCCGCACCTCAGACTGTTGCTGTTGTCCAAATGAATGCACCTTGTGCTTTAGCTTTAGGCACCATCCAGAGTTCCTGCTTGGCTACTACTGAATGTGTCCTGTCCTGCAGCCTTAAGTACCATCCATCGTTCCTTCTTGGAACACTCCGACCGGTTTCGCCATCTTGCGGCTCATCAGGGAGCTATAAACAAACAGACCAAGTCCTTAGTGCGTCACTTGCAAAAGTTAGGTTTTAAAATGGTGGGCAGAGGGGGGAAACGCCCTCCCTATGTTGTCTGCCTCTTGGTTCTGGCCCGCACCTCAGACTGTTGCTGTTGTCCAAATGAATGCACCTTGTGCTTTAGCTTTAGGCACCATCCAGAGTTCCTGCTTGGCTACTACTGAATGTGTCCTGTCCTGCAGCCTTAAGTACCATCCATCGTTCCTTCTTGGAACACTCCGACCGGTTTCGCCATCTTGCGGCTCATCAGGGAGCTATAAACAAACAGACCAAGTCCTTAGTGCGTCACTTGCAAAAGTTAGGTTTTAAAATGGTGGGCAGAGGGGGGAAACGCCCTCCCTATGTTGTCTGCCTCTTGGTTCTGGCCCGCACCTCAGACTGTTGCTGTTGTCCAAATGAATGCACCTTGTGCTTTAGCTTTAGGCACCATCCAGAGTTCCTGCTTGGCTACTACTGAATGTGTCCTGTCCTGCAGCCTTAAGTACCATCCATCGTTCCTTCTTGGAACACTCCGACCGGTTTCGCCATCTTGCGGCTCATCAGGGAGCTATAAACAAACAGACCAAGTCCTTAGTGCGTCACTTGCAAAAGTTAGGTTTTAAAATGGTGGGCAGAGGGGGGAAACGCCCTCCCTATGTTGTCTGCCTCTTGGTTCTGGCCCGCACCTCAGACTGTTGCTGTTGTCCAAATGAATGCACCTTGTGCTTTAGCTTTAGGCACCATCCAGAGTTCCTGCTTGGCTACTACTGAATGTGTCCTGTCCTGCAGCCTTAAGTACCATCCATCGTTCCTTCTTGGAACACTCCGACCGGTTTCGCCATCTTGCGGCTCATCAGGGAGCTATAAACAAACAGACCAAGTCCTTAGTGCGTCACTTGCAAAAGTTAGGTTTTAAAATGGTGGGCAGAGGGGGGAAACGCCCTCCCTATGTTGTCTGCCTCTTGGTTCTGGCCCGCACCTCAGACTGTTGCTGTTGTCCAAATGAATGCACCTTGTGCTTTAGCTTTAGGCACCATCCAGAGTTCCTGCTTGGCTACTACTGAATGTGTCCTGTCCTGCAGCCTTAAGTACCATCCATCGTTCCTTCTTGGAACACTCCGACCGGTTTCGCCATCTTGCGGCTCATCAGGGAGCTATAAACAAACAGACCAAGTCCTTAGTGCGTCACTTGCAAAAGTTAGGTTTTAAAATGGTGGGCAGAGGGGGGAAACGCCCTCCCTATGTTGTCTGCCTCTTGGTTCTGGCCCGCACCTCAGACTGTTGCTGTTGTCCAAATGAATGCACCTTGTGCTTTAGCTTTAGGCACCATCCAGAGTTCCTGCTTGGCTACTACTGAATGTGTCCTGTCCTGCAGCCTTAAGTACCATCCATCGTTCCTTCTTGGAACACTCCGACCGGTTTCGCCATCTTGCGGCTCATCAGGGAGCTATAAACAAACAGACCAAGTCCTTAGTGCGTCACTTGCAAAAGTTAGGTTTTAAAATGGTGGGCAGAGGGGGGAAACGCCCTCCCTATGTTGTCTGCCTCTTGGTTCTGGCCCGCACCTCAGACTGTTGCTGTTGTCCAAATGAATGCACCTTGTGCTTTAGCTTTAGGCACCATCCAGAGTTCCTGCTTGGCTACTACTGAATGTGTCCTGTCCTGCAGCCTTAAGTACCATCCATCGTTCCTTCTTGGAACACTCCGACCGGTTTCGCCATCTTGCGGCTCATCAGGGAGCTATAAACAAACAGACCAAGTCCTTAGTGCGTCACTTGCAAAAGTTAGGTTTTAAAATGGTGGGCAGAGGGGGGAAACGCCCTCCCTATGTTGTCTGCCTCTTGGTTCTGGCCCGCACCTCAGACTGTTGCTGTTGTCCAAATGAATGCACCTTGTGCTTTAGCTTTAGGCACCATCCAGAGTTCCTGCTTGGCTACTACTGAATGTGTCCTGTCCTGCAGCCTTAAGTACCATCCATCGTTCCTTCTTGGAACACTCCGACCGGTTTCGCCATCTTGCGGCTCATCAGGGAGCTATAAACAAACAGACCAAGTCCTTAGTGCGTCACTTGCAAAAGTTAGGTTTTAAAATGGTGGGCAGAGGGGGGAAACGCCCTCCCTATGTTGTCTGCCTCTTGGTTCTGGCCCGCACCTCAGACTGTTGCTGTTGTCCAAATGAATGCATTAGGGTTAGGGTTAGGGTTAGGGTTAGGGTTAGGGTTAGGGTTAGGGTTAGGGTTAGGGTTAGGGTTAGGGTTAGGGTTAGGGTTAGGGTTAGGGTTAGGGTTAGGGTTAGGGTTAGGGTTAGGGTTAGGGTTAGGCTGCATTAGGGTTAGGGTTAGGGTTAGGGTTAGGGTTAGGGTTAG
>NW_027139809.1:20000-22500 GCF_035084215.1 Heptranchias perlo | reverse complement strand
AGAGGGGGGAAACGCCCTCCCTATGTTGTCTGCCTCTTGGTTCTGGCCCGCACCTCAGACTGTTGCTGTTGTCCAAATGAATGCACCTTGTGCTTTAGCTTTAGGCACCATCCAGAGTTCCTGCTTGGCTACTACTGAATGTGTCCCGTCCTCCAGCCTTAAGTACCATCCATCGTTCCTTCTTGGAACACTCCGACCGGTTTCGCCATCTTGCGGCTCATCAGGGAGCTATAAACAAACAGACCAAGTCCTTAGTGCGTCACTTGCAAAGGTTAGGTTTTAAAATGGTGGGCAGAGGGGGGAAACGCCCTCCCTATGTTGTCTGCCTCTTGGTTCTGGCCCGCACCTCAGACTGTTGCTGTTGTCCAAATGAATGCACCTTGTGCTTTAGCTTTAGGCACCATCCAGAGTTCCTGCTTGGCTACTACTGAATGTGTCCCGTCCTCCAGCCTTAAGTTAGGGTTAGGGTTAGGGTTAGGGTTAGGGTTAGGGTTAGGGTTAGGGTTAGGGTTAGGGTTAGGGTTAGGGTTAGGGTTAGGGTTAGGGTTAGGGTTAGGGTTAGGGTTAGGGTTAAGGGTTAGGGTTAGGGTTAGGGTTAGGGTTAGGGTTAGGGTTAGTGCATTGCATTGCATTAGGGTTAGGGTTAGGGTTAGGGTTAGGGTTAGGGTTAGGGTTAGGGTTAGGGTTAGGGTTAGGGTTAGGGTTAGGGTTAGGGTTAGGGTTAGGGTTAGGGTTAGGGTTAGGGTTACGCTGCATTAGGGTTAGGGTTAGGGTTAGGGTTAGGGTTAGGGTTAGGGTTAGGGTTAGGGTTAGGGTTAGGGTTAGGGTTAGGGTTAGGGTTAGGGTTAGGGTTAGGGTTAGGGTTAGGGTTAGGGTTAGTGCATTAGGGTTAGGGTTAGGGTTAGGGTTAGGGTTAGGGTTAGGGTTAGGGTTAGGGTTAGGGTTAGGGTTAGGGTTAGGGTTAGGGTTAGGGTTAGTGCATTAGGGTTAGGGTTAGGGTTAGGGTTAGGGTTAGGGTTAGGGTTAGGGTTAGGGTTAGGGTTAGGGTTACGCTGCATTAGGGTTAGGGTTAGGGTTAGGGTTAGGGTTAGGGTTAGGGTTAGGGTTAGGGTTAGGGTTAGGGTTAGGGTTAGGGTTAGGGTTAGGGTTAGGGTTACGCTGCATTAGGGTTAGGGTTAGGGTTAGGGTTAGGGTTAGGGTTAGGGTTAGGGTTAGGGTTAGGGTTAGGGTTAGGGTTAGGGTTAGGGTTAGGGTTAGGGTTAGGGTTACGCTGCATTAGGGTTAGGGTTAGGGTTAGGGTTAGGGTTAGGGTTAGGGTTAGGGTTAGGGTTAGGGTTAGGGTTAGGGTTAGGGTTAGGGTTAGGGTTAGGGTTAGGGTTAGGGTTAGTGCATTAGGGTTAGGGTTAGGGTTAGGGTTAGGGTTAGGGTTAGGGTTAGGGTTAGGGTTAGGGTTAGGGTTAGGGTTAGGGTTAGGGTTAGGGTTAGGGTTAGGCTGCATTAGGGTTAGGGTTAGGGTTAGGGTTAGGGTTAGGGTTAGGGTTAGGGTTAGGGTTAGGGTTAGGGTTAGGGTTAGGGTTAGGGTTAGGGTTAGGGTTAGGGTTAGGGTTAGGGTTAGGGTTACGCTGCATTAGGGTTAGGGTTAGGGTTAGGGTTAGGGTTAGGGTTAGGGTTAGGGTTAGGGTTAGGGTTAGGGTTAGGGTTAGGGTTAGGGTTAGGGTTACGCTGCATTAGGGTTAGGGTTAGGGTTAGGGTTAGGGTTAGGGTTAGGGTTAGGGTTAGGGTTAGGGTTAGGGTTAGGGTTAGGGTTAGGGTTAGGGTTAGGGTTAGGGTTACGCTGCATTAGGGTTAGGGTTAGGGTTAGGGTTAGGGTTAGGGTTAGGGTTAGGGTTAGGGTTAGGGTTAGGGTTAGGGTTAGGGTTAGGGTTAGGGTTACGCTGCATTAGGGTTAGGGTTAGGGTTAGGGTTAGGGTTAGGGTTAGGGTTAGGGTTAGGGTTAGGGTTAGGGTTAGGGTTAGGGTTAGGGTTAGGGTTAGGGTTACGCTGCATTAGGGTTAGGGTTAGGGTTAGGGTTAGGGTTAGGGTTAGGGTTAGGGTTAGGGTTAGGGTTAGGGTTAGGGTTAGGGTTAGGGTTAGGGTTAGGGTTAGGGTTACGCTGCATTAGGGTTAGGGTTAGGGTTAGGGTTAGGGTTAGGGTTAGGGTTAGGGTTAGGGTTAGGGTTACGCTGCATTAGGGTTAGGGTTAGGGTTAGGGTTAGGGTTAGGGTTAGGGTTAGGGTTAGGGTTAGGGTTAGGGTTAGGGTTAGGGTTAGGGTTAGGGTTAGGGTTAGGGTTAGGGTACGCTGCATTAGGGTTAGGGTTAGGGTTAGGGTTAGGGTTAGGGTTAGGGTTAGGGTTAGGGTTAGGGTTAGGGTTAGGGTTAGGGTTAGGGTTAGGGTTAGGGTTAGGGTAACGCTGCATTAGGGTTAGGGTTAGGGTTAGGGTTAGGGTTAGGGTTAGGGTT
>NW_027139809.1:0-15000 GCF_035084215.1 Heptranchias perlo | reverse complement strand
AGGGTTAGGGTTAGGGTTAGGGTTAGGGTTAGGGTTAGGGTTAGGTTAGGGTTAGGGTTAGGGTTAGGGTTAGGGTTAGGGTTAGGGTTAGGGTTAGGGTTAGGGTTAGGGTTAGGGTTAGGGTTAGGGTTAGGGTTAGGGTTAGGGTTAGGGTTAGGGTTAGGGTTAGGGTTAGGGTTAGGGTTAGGGTTAGGGTTAGGGTTAGGGTTAGGGTTAGGGTTAGGGTTAGGGTTAGGGTTAGGGTTAGGGTTAGGGTTAGGGTTAGGGTTAGGGTTAGGGTTAGGGTTAGGGTTAGGGTTAGGGTTAGGGTTAGGGTTAGGGTTAGGTTAGGGTTAGGGTTAGGGTTAGGGTTAGGGTTAGGGTTAGGGTTAGGGTTAGGGTTAGGGTTAGGGTTAGGGTTAGGGTTAGGGTTAGGGTTAGGGTTAGGGTTAGGGTTAGGGTTAGGGTTAGGGTTAGGTTAGGGTTAGGGTTAGGGTTAGGGTTAGGGTTAGGGTTAGGGTTAGGGTTAGGGTTAGGGTTAGGGTTAGGGTTAGGGTTAGGGTTAGGGTTAGGGTTAGGGTTAGGGTTAGGGTTAGGGTTAGGGTTAGGGTTAGGGTTAGGGTTAGGGTTAGGGTTAGGGTTAGGGTTAGGGTTAGGGTTAGGGTTAGGGTTAGGGTTAGGGTTAGGGTTAGGGTTAGGGTTAGGGTTAGGGTTAGGGTTAGGGTTAGGGTTAGGGTTAGGGTTAGGGTTAGGGTTAGGGTTAGGGTTAGGGTTAGGGTTAGGGTTAGGGTTAGGGTTAGGGTTAGGGTTAGGGTTAGGGTTAGGGTTAGGGTTAGGGTTAGGGTTAGGGTTAGGGTTAGGGTTAGGGTTAGGGTTAGGGTTAGGGTTAGGGTTAGGGTTAGGGTTAGGGTTAGGTTAGGGTTAGGGTTAGGGTTAGGGTTAGGGTTAGGGTTAGGGTTAGGGTTAGGGTTAGGGTTAGGGTTAGGGTTAGGGTTAGGGTTAGGGTTAGGGTTAGGGTTAGGGTTAGGGTTAGGGTTAGGGTTAGGGTTAGGGTTAGGGTTAGGGTTAGGGTTAGGGTTAGGGTTAGGGTTAGGGTTAGGGTTAGGGTTAGGGTTAGGGTTAGGGTTAGGGTTAGGGTTAGGGTTAGGGTTAGGGTTAGGGTTAGGGTTAGGGTTAGGGTTAGGGTTAGGGTTAGGGTTAGGGTTAGGGTTAGGGTTAGGGTTAGGGTTAGGGTTAGGGTTAGGGTTAGGGTTAGGGTTAGGGTTAGGGTTAGGGTTAGGGTTAGGGTAGGGTTAGGGTTAGGGTTAGGGTTAGGGTTAGGGTTAGGGTTAGGGTTAGGGTTAGGGTTAGGGTTAGGGTTAGGGTTAGGGTTAGGGTTAGGGTTAGGGTTAGGGTTAGGGTTAGGGTTAGGGTTAGGGTTAGGGTTAGGGTTAGGGTTAGGGTTACGCGGCTTAGGGTTAGGGTTAGGGTTAGGGTTAGGGTTAGGGTTAGGGTTAGGGTTAGGGTTAGGGTTAGGGTTAGGGTTAGGGTTAGGGTTAGGGTTAGGGTTAGGGTTAGGGTACGCTGCATTAGGGTTAGGGTTAGGGTTAGGGTTAGGGTTAGGGTTAGGGTTAGGGTTAGGGTTAGGGTTAGGGTTAGGGTTAGGGTTAGGGTTAGGGTTAGGGTTAGGGTAACGCTGCATTAGGGTTAGGGTTAGGGTTAGGGTTAGGGTTAGGGTTAGGGTTAGGGTTAGGGTTAGGGTTAGGGTTAGGGTTAGGGTTAGGGTTAGGGTTAGGGTTAGGGTTAGGGTACGCTGCATTAGGGTTAGGGTTAGGGTTAGGGTTAGGGTTAGGGTTAGGGTTAGGGTTAGGGTTAGGGTTAGGGTTAGGGTTAGGGTTACGCTGCATTAGGGTTAGGGTTAGGGTTAGGGTTAGGGTTAGGGTTAGGGTTAGGGTTAGGGTTAGGGTTAGGGTTAGGGTTAGGGTTAGGGTTAGGGTTAGGGTTAGGGTTAGGGTTACGCTGCATTAGGGTTAGGGTTAGGGTTAGGGTTAGGGTTAGGGTTAGGGTTAGGGTTAGGGTTAGGGTTAGGGTTAGGGTTAGGGTTAGGGTTAGGGTTAGGGTTAGGGTTAGGGTTAGGGTTACGCTGCATTAGGGTTAGGGTTAGGGTTAGGGTTAGGGTTAGGGTTAGGGTTAGGGTTAGGGTTAGGGTTAGGGTTAGGGTTAGGGTTAGGGTTAGGGTTAGGGTTAGGGTTAGGGTTACGCTGCATTAGGGTTAGGGTTAGGGTTAGGGTTACGCTGCATTAGGGTTAGGGTTAGGGTTAGGGTTAGGGTTAGGGTTAGGGTTAGGGTTAGGGTTAGGGTTAGGGTTAGGGTTAGGGTTAGGGTTAGGGTTAGGGTTAGGGTTAGGGTTAGGGTTAGGGTACGCTGCATTAGGGTTAGGGTTAGGGTTAGGGTTAGGGTTAGGGTTAGGGTTAGGGTTAGGGTTAGGGTTAGGGTTAGGGTTAGGGTTAGGGTTAGGGTTAGGGTTAGGGTTAGGGTTAGGGTAGGGTTAGGGTTAGGGTTAGGGTTAGGGTTAGGGTTAGGGTTAGGGTTAGGGTTAGGGTTAGGGTTAGGGTTAGGGTTAGGGTTAGGGTTAGGGTTAGGGTTAGGGTTAGGGTTAGGGTTAGGGTTAGGGTTAGGGTTAGGGTTAGGGTTAGGGTTAGGGTTAGGGTTAGGGTTAGGGTTAGGGTTAGGGTTAGGGTTAGGGTTAGGGTTAGGGTTAGGGTTAGGGTTAGGGTTAGGGTTAGGGTTAGGGTTAGGGTTAGGGTTAGGGTTAGGGTTAGGGTTAGGGTTAGGGTTAGGTTAGGGTTAGGGTTAGGGTTAGGGTTAGGGTTAGGGTTAGGGTTAGGGTTAGGGTTAGGGTTAGGGTTAGGGTTAGGGTTAGGGTTAGGGTTAGGGTTAGGGTTAGGGTTAGGGTTAGGGTTAGGGTTTAGGGTTAGGGTTAGGGTTAGGGTTAGGGTTAGGGTTAGGGTTAGGGTTAGGGTTAGGGTTAGGGTTAGGGTTAGGGTTAGGGTTAGGGTTAGGGTTAGGGTTAGGGTTACGCTGCTTAGGGTTAGGGTTAGGGTTAGGGTTAGGGTTAGGGTTAGGGTTAGGGTTAGGGTTAGGGTTAGGGTTAGGGTTAGGGTTAGGGTTAGGGTTAGGGTTAGGGTTAGGGTTAGGGTTAGGGTTAGGGTTAGGGTTAGGGTTAGGGTTAGGGTTAGGGTTAGGGTTAGGGTTAGGGTTAGGGTTAGGGTTAGGGTTAGGGTTAGGGTTAGGGTTAGGGTTAGGGTTAGGGTTAGGGTTAGGGTTAGGGTTAGGGTTAGGGTTAGGGTTAGGGTTAGGGTTAGGGTTAGGGTTAGGGTTAGGGTTAGGGTTAGGGTTAGGGTTAGGGTTAGGGTTAGGGTTAGGGTTAGGGTTAGGGTTAGGGTTAGGGTTAGGGTTAGGGTTAGGGTTAGGGTTAGGGTTAGGGTTAGGGTTAGGGTTAGGGTTAGGGTTAGGGTTAGGGTTAGGGTTAGGGTTAGGGTTAGGGTTAGGGTTAGGGTTAGGGTTAGGGTTAGGGTTAGGGTTAGGGTTAGGGTTAGGGTTAGGGTTAGGGTTAGGGTTAGGGTTAGGGTTAGGGTTAGGGTTAGGGTTAGGGTTAGGGTTAGGGTTAGGGTTAGGGTTAGGGTTAGGGTTAGGGTTAGGGTTAGGGTTAGGGTTAGGGTTAGGGTTAGGGTTAGGGTTAGGGTTAGGGTTAGGGTTAGGGTTAGGGTTAGGGTTAGGGTTAGGGTTAGGGTTAGGGTTAGGGTTAGGGTTAGGGTTAGGGTTAGGGTTAGGGTTAGGGTTAGGGTTAGGGTTAGGGTTAGGGTTAGGGTTAGGGTTAGGGTTAGGGTTAGGGTTAGGGTTAGGGTTAGGGTTAGGGTTAGGGTTAGGGTTAGGGTTAGGGTTAGGGTTAGGGTTAGGGTTAGGGTTAGGGTTAGGGTTAGGGTTAGGGTTAGGGTTAGGGTTAGGGTTAGGGTTAGGGTTAGGGTTAGGGTTAGGGTTAGGGTTAGGGTTAGGGTTAGGGTTAGGGTTAGGGTTAGGGTTAGGGTTAGGGTTAGGGTTAGGGTTAGGGTTAGGGTTAGGGTTAGGGTTAGGGTTAGGGTTAGGGTTAGGGTTAGGGTTAGGGTTAGGGTTAGGGTTAGGGTTAGGGTTAGGGTTAGGGTTAGGGTTAGGGTTAGGGTTAGGGTTAGGGTTAGGGTTAGGGTTAGGGTTAGGGTTAGGGTTAGGGTTAGGGTTAGGGTTAGGGTTAGGGTTAGGGTTAGGGTTAGGGTTAGGGTTAGGGTTAGGGTTAGGGTTAGGGTTAGGGTTAGGGTTAGGGTTAGGGTTAGGGTTAGGGTTAGGGTTAGGGTTAGGGTTAGGGTTAGGGTTAGGGTTAGGGTTAGGGTTAGGGTTAGGGTTAGGGTTAGGGTTAGGGTTAGGGTTAGGGTTAGGGTTAGGGTTAGGGTTAGGGTTAGGGTTAGGGTTAGGGTTAGGGTTAGGGTTAGGGTTAGGGTTAGGGTTAGGGTTAGGGTTAGGGTTAGGGTTAGGGTTAGGGTTAGGGTTAGGGTTAGGGTTAGGGTTAGGGTTAGGGTTAGGGTTAGGGTTAGGGTTAGGGTTAGGGTTAGGGTTAGGGTTAGGGTTAGGGTTAGGGTTAGGGTTAGGGTTAGGGTTAGGGTTAGGTTTTAAAATGGTGGGCAGAGGGGGGAAACGCCCTCCCTATGTTGTCTGCCTCTTGGTTCTGGCCCGCACCTCAGACTGTTGCTGTTGTCCAAATGAATGCACCTTGTGCTTTAGCTTTAGGCACCATCCAGAGTTCCTGCTTGGCTACTACTGAATGTGTCCTGTCCTGCAGCCTTAAGTATCATCCATCGTTCCTTCTTGGAACACTCCGACCGGTTTCGCCATCTTGCGGCTCATCAGGGAGCTATAAACAAACAGACCAAGTCCTTGGTGCGTCACTTGCAAAAGTTAGGTTTTAAAATGGTGGGCAGAGGGGGGAAACGCCCTCCCTATGTTGTCTGCCTCTTGGTTCTGGCCCGCACCTCAGACTGTTGCTGTTGTCCAAATGAATGCACCTTGTGCTTTAGCTTTAGGCACCATCCAGAGTTCCTGCTTGGCTACTACTGAATGTGTCCTGTCCTGCAGCCTTAAGTATCATCCATCGTTCCTTCTTGGAACACTCCGACCGGTTTCGCCATCTTGCGGCTCATCAGGGAGCTATAAACAAACAGACCAAGTCCTTGGTGCGTCACTTGCAAAAGTTAGGTTTTAAAATGGTGGGCAGAGGGGGGAAACGCCCTCCCTATGTTGTCTGCCTCTTGGTTCTGGCCCGCACCTCAGACTGTTGCTGTTGTCCAAATGAATGCACCTTGTGCTTTAGCTTTAGGCACCATCCAGAGTTCCTGCTTGGCTACTACTGAATGTGTCCTGTCCTGCAGCCTTAAGTATCATCCATCGTTCCTTCTTGGAACACTCCGACCGGTTTCGCCATCTTGCGGCTCATCAGGGAGCTATAAACAAACAGACCAAGTCCTTGGTGCGTCACTTGCAAAAGTTAGGTTTTAAAATGGTGGGCAGAGGGGGGAAACGCCCTCCCTATGTTGTCTGCCTCTTGGTTCTGGCCCGCACCTCAGACTGTTGCTGTTGTCCAAATGAATGCACCTTGTGCTTTAGCTTTAGGCACCATCCAGAGTTCCTGCTTGGCTACTACTGAATGTGTCCTGTCCTGCAGCCTTAAGTATCATCCATCGTTCCTTCTTGGAACACTCCGACCGGTTTCGCCATCTTGCGGCTCATCAGGGAGCTATAAACAAACAGACCAAGTCCTTGGTGCGTCACTTGCAAAAGTTAGGTTTTAAAATGGTGGGCAGAGGGGGGAAACGCCCTCCCTATGTTGTCTGCCTCTTGGTTCTGGCCCGCACCTCAGACTGTTGCTGTTGTCCAAATGAATGCACCTTGTGCTTTAGCTTTAGGCACCATCCAGAGTTCCTGCTTGGCTACTACTGAATGTGTCCTGTCCTGCAGCCTTAAGTATCATCCATCGTTCCTTCTTGGAACACTCCGACCGGTTTCGCCATCTTGCGGCTCATCAGGGAGCTATAAACAAACAGACCAAGTCCTTGGTGCGTCACTTGCAAAAGTTAGGTTTTAAAATGGTGGGCAGAGGGGGGAAACGCCCTCCCTATGTTGTCTGCCTCTTGGTTCTGGCCCGCACCTCAGACTGTTGCTGTTGTCCAAATGAATGCACCTTGTGCTTTAGCTTTAGGCACCATCCAGAGTTCCTGCTTGGCTACTACTGAATGTGTCCTGTCCTGCAGCCTTAAGTATCATCCATCGTTCCTTCTTGGAACACTCCGACCGGTTTCGCCATCTTGCGGCTCATCAGGGAGCTATAAACAAACAGACCAAGTCCTTGGTGCGTCACTTGCAAAAGTTAGGTTTTAAAATGGTGGGCAGAGGGGGGAAACGCCCTCCCTATGTTGTCTGCCTCTTGGTTCTGGCCCGCACCTCAGACTGTTGCTGTTGTCCAAATGAATGCACCTTGTGCTTTAGCTTTAGGCACCATCCAGAGTTCCTGCTTGGCTACTACTGAATGTGTCCTGTCCTGCAGCCTTAAGTATCATCCATCGTTCCTTCTTGGAACACTCCGACCGGTTTCGCCATCTTGCGGCTCATCAGGGAGCTATAAACAAACAGACCAAGTCCTTGGTGCGTCACTTGCAAAAGTTAGGTTTTAAAATGGTGGGCAGAGGGGGGAAACGCCCTCCCTATGTTGTCTGCCTCTTGGTTCTGGCCCGCACCTCAGACTGTTGCTGTTGTCCAAATGAATGCACCTTGTGCTTTAGCTTTAGGCACCATCCAGAGTTCCTGCTTGGCTACTACTGAATGTGTCCTGTCCTGCAGCCTTAAGTATCATCCATCGTTCCTTCTTGGAACACTCCGACCGGTTTCGCCATCTTGCGGCTCATCAGGGAGCTATAAACAAACAGACCAAGTCCTTGGTGCGTCACTTGCAAAAGTTAGGTTTTAAAATGGTGGGCAGAGGGGGGAAACGCCCTCCCTATGTTGTCTGCCTCTTGGTTCTGGCCCGCACCTCAGACTGTTGCTGTTGTCCAAATGAATGCACCTTGTGCTTTAGCTTTAGGCACCATCCAGAGTTCCTGCTTGGCTACTACTGAATGTGTCCTGTCCTGCAGCCTTAAGTATCATCCATCGTTCCTTCTTGGAACACTCCGACCGGTTTCGCCATCTTGCGGCTCATCAGGGAGCTATAAACAAACAGACCAAGTCCTTGGTGCGTCACTTGCAAAAGTTAGGTTTTAAAATGGTGGGCAGAGGGGGGAAACGCCCTCCCTATGTTGTCTGCCTCTTGGTTCTGGCCCGCACCTCAGACTGTTGCTGTTGTCCAAATGAATGCACCTTGTGCTTTAGCTTTAGGCACCATCCAGAGTTCCTGCTTGGCTACTACTGAATGTGTCCTGTCCTGCAGCCTTAAGTATCATCCATCGTTCCTTCTTGGAACACTCCGACCGGTTTCGCCATCTTGCGGCTCATCAGGGAGCTATAAACAAACAGACCAAGTCCTTGGTGCGTCACTTGCAAAAGTTAGGTTTTAAAATGGTGGGCAGAGGGGGGAAACGCCCTCCCTATGTTGTCTGCCTCTTGGTTCTGGCCCGCACCTCAGACTGTTGCTGTTGTCCAAATGAATGCACCTTGTGCTTTAGCTTTAGGCACCATCCAGAGTTCCTGCTTGGCTACTACTGAATGTGTCCTGTCCTGCAGCCTTAAGTATCATCCATCGTTCCTTCTTGGAACACTCCGACCGGTTTCGCCATCTTGCGGCTCATCAGGGAGCTATAAACAAACAGACCAAGTCCTTGGTGCGTCACTTGCAAAAGTTAGGTTTTAAAATGGTGGGCAGAGGGGGGAAACGCCCTCCCTATGTTGTCTGCCTCTTGGTTCTGGCCCGCACCTCAGACTGTTGCTGTTGTCCAAATGAATGCACCTTGTGCTTTAGCTTTAGGCACCATCCAGAGTTCCTGCTTGGCTACTACTGAATGTGTCCTGTCCTGCAGCCTTAAGTATCATCCATCGTTCCTTCTTGGAACACTCCGACCGGTTTCGCCATCTTGCGGCTCATCAGGGAGCTATAAACAAACAGACCAAGTCCTTGGTGCGTCACTTGCAAAAGTTAGGTTTTAAAATGGTGGGCAGAGGGGGGAAACGCCCTCCCTATGTTGTCTGCCTCTTGGTTCTGGCCCGCACCTCAGACTGTTGCTGTTGTCCAAATGAATGCACCTTGTGCTTTAGCTTTAGGCACCATCCAGAGTTCCTGCTTGGCTACTACTGAATGTGTCCTGTCCTGCAGCCTTAAGTATCATCCATCGTTCCTTCTTGGAACACTCCGACCGGTTTCGCCATCTTGCGGCTCATCAGGGAGCTATAAACAAACAGACCAAGTCCTTGGTGCGTCACTTGCAAAAGTTAGGTTTTAAAATGGTGGGCAGAGGGGGGAAACGCCCTCCCTATGTTGTCTGCCTCTTGGTTCTGGCCCGCACCTCAGACTGTTGCTGTTGTCCAAATGAATGCACCTTGTGCTTTAGCTTTAGGCACCATCCAGAGTTCCTGCTTGGCTACTACTGAATGTGTCCTGTCCTGCAGCCTTAAGTATCATCCATCGTTCCTTCTTGGAACACTCCGACCGGTTTCGCCATCTTGCGGCTCATCAGGGAGCTATAAACAAACAGACCAAGTCCTTGGTGCGTCACTTGCAAAAGTTAGGTTTTAAAATGGTGGGCAGAGGGGGGAAACGCCCTCCCTATGTTGTCTGCCTCTTGGTTCTGGCCCGCACCTCAGACTGTTGCTGTTGTCCAAATGAATGCACCTTGTGCTTTAGCTTTAGGCACCATCCAGAGTTCCTGCTTGGCTACTACTGAATGTGTCCTGTCCTGCAGCCTTAAGTATCATCCATCGTTCCTTCTTGGAACACTCCGACCGGTTTCGCCATCTTGCGGCTCATCAGGGAGCTATAAACAAACAGACCAAGTCCTTGGTGCGTCACTTGCAAAAGTTAGGTTTTAAAATGGTGGGCAGAGGGGGGAAACGCCCTCCCTATGTTGTCTGCCTCTTGGTTCTGGCCCGCACCTCAGACTGTTGCTGTTGTCCAAATGAATGCACCTTGTGCTTTAGCTTTAGGCACCATCCAGAGTTCCTGCTTGGCTACTACTGAATGTGTCCTGTCCTGCAGCCTTAAGTATCATCCATCGTTCCTTCTTGGAACACTCCGACCGGTTTCGCCATCTTGCGGCTCATCAGGGAGCTATAAACAAACAGACCAAGTCCTTGGTGCGTCACTTGCAAAAGTTAGGTTTTAAAATGGTGGGCAGAGGGGGGAAACGCCCTCCCTATGTTGTCTGCCTCTTGGTTCTGGCCCGCACCTCAGACTGTTGCTGTTGTCCAAATGAATGCACCTTGTGCTTTAGCTTTAGGCACCATCCAGAGTTCCTGCTTGGCTACTACTGAATGTGTCCTGTCCTGCAGCCTTAAGTATCATCCATCGTTCCTTCTTGGAACACTCCGACCGGTTTCGCCATCTTGCGGCTCATCAGGGAGCTATAAACAAACAGACCAAGTCCTTGGTGCGTCACTTGCAAAAGTTAGGTTTTAAAATGGTGGGCAGAGGGGGGAAACGCCCTCCCTATGTTGTCTGCCTCTTGGTTCTGGCCCGCACCTCAGACTGTTGCTGTTGTCCAAATGAATGCACCTTGTGCTTTAGCTTTAGGCACCATCCAGAGTTCCTGCTTGGCTACTACTGAATGTGTCCTGTCCTGCAGCCTTAAGTATCATCCATCGTTCCTTCTTGGAACACTCCGACCGGTTTCGCCATCTTGCGGCTCATCAGGGAGCTATAAACAAACAGACCAAGTCCTTGGTGCGTCACTTGCAAAAGTTAGGTTTTAAAATGGTGGGCAGAGGGGGGAAACGCCCTCCCTATGTTGTCTGCCTCTTGGTTCTGGCCCGCACCTCAGACTGTTGCTGTTGTCCAAATGAATGCACCTTGTGCTTTAGCTTTAGGCACCATCCAGAGTTCCTGCTTGGCTACTACTGAATGTGTCCTGTCCTGCAGCCTTAAGTATCATCCATCGTTCCTTCTTGGAACACTCCGACCGGTTTCGCCATCTTGCGGCTCATCAGGGAGCTATAAACAAACAGACCAAGTCCTTGGTGCGTCACTTGCAAAAGTTAGGTTTTAAAATGGTGGGCAGAGGGGGGAAACGCCCTCCCTATGTTGTCTGCCTCTTGGTTCTGGCCCGCACCTCAGACTGTTGCTGTTGTCCAAATGAATGCACCTTGTGCTTTAGCTTTAGGCACCATCCAGAGTTCCTGCTTGGCTACTACTGAATGTGTCCTGTCCTGCAGCCTTAAGTATCATCCATCGTTCCTTCTTGGAACACTCCGACCGGTTTCGCCATCTTGCGGCTCATCAGGGAGCTATAAACAAACAGACCAAGTCCTTGGTGCGTCACTTGCAAAAGTTAGGTTTTAAAATGGTGGGCAGAGGGGGGAAACGCCCTCCCTATGTTGTCTGCCTCTTGGTTCTGGCCCGCACCTCAGACTGTTGCTGTTGTCCAAATGAATGCACCTTGTGCTTTAGCTTTAGGCACCATCCAGAGTTCCTGCTTGGCTACTACTGAATGTGTCCTGTCCTGCAGCCTTAAGTATCATCCATCGTTCCTTCTTGGAACACTCCGACCGGTTTCGCCATCTTGCGGCTCATCAGGGAGCTATAAACAAACAGACCAAGTCCTTGGTGCGTCACTTGCAAAAGTTAGGTTTTAAAATGGTGGGCAGAGGGGGGAAACGCCCTCCCTATGTTGTCTGCCTCTTGGTTCTGGCCCGCACCTCAGACTGTTGCTGTTGTCCAAATGAATGCACCTTGTGCTTTAGCTTTAGGCACCATCCAGAGTTCCTGCTTGGCTACTACTGAATGTGTCCTGTCCTGCAGCCTTAAGTATCATCCATCGTTCCTTCTTGGAACACTCCGACCGGTTTCGCCATCTTGCGGCTCATCAGGGAGCTATAAACAAACAGACCAAGTCCTTGGTGCGTCACTTGCAAAAGTTAGGTTTTAAAATGGTGGGCAGAGGGGGGAAACGCCCTCCCTATGTTGTCTGCCTCTTGGTTCTGGCCCGCACCTCAGACTGTTGCTGTTGTCCAAATGAATGCACCTTGTGCTTTAGCTTTAGGCACCATCCAGAGTTCCTGCTTGGCTACTACTGAATGTGTCCTGTCCTGCAGCCTTAAGTATCATCCATCGTTCCTTCTTGGAACACTCCGACCGGTTTCGCCATCTTGCGGCTCATCAGGGAGCTATAAACAAACAGACCAAGTCCTTGGTGCGTCACTTGCAAAAGTTAGGTTTTAAAATGGTGGGCAGAGGGGGGAAACGCCCTCCCTATGTTGTCTGCCTCTTGGTTCTGGCCCGCACCTCAGACTGTTGCTGTTGTCCAAATGAATGCACCTTGTGCTTTAGCTTTAGGCACCATCCAGAGTTCCTGCTTGGCTACTACTGAATGTGTCCTGTCCTGCAGCCTTAAGTATCATCCATCGTTCCTTCTTGGAACACTCCGACCGGTTTCGCCATCTTGCGGCTCATCAGGGAGCTATAAACAAACAGACCAAGTCCTTGGTGCGTCACTTGCAAAAGTTAGGTTTTAAAATGGTGGGCAGAGGGGGGAAACGCCCTCCCTATGTTGTCTGCCTCTTGGTTCTGGCCCGCACCTCAGACTGTTGCTGTTGTCCAAATGAATGCACCTTGTGCTTTAGCTTTAGGCACCATCCAGAGTTCCTGCTTGGCTACTACTGAATGTGTCCTGTCCTGCAGCCTTAAGTATCATCCATCGTTCCTTCTTGGAACACTCCGACCGGTTTCGCCATCTTGCGGCTCATCAGGGAGCTATAAACAAACAGACCAAGTCCTTGGTGCGTCACTTGCAAAAGTTAGGTTTTAAAATGGTGGGCAGAGGGGGGAAACGCCCTCCCTATGTTGTCTGCCTCTTGGTTCTGGCCCGCACCTCAGACTGTTGCTGTTGTCCAAATGAATGCACCTTGTGCTTTAGCTTTAGGCACCATCCAGAGTTCCTGCTTGGCTACTACTGAATGTGTCCTGTCCTGCAGCCTTAAGTATCATCCATCGTTCCTTCTTGGAACACTCCGACCGGTTTCGCCATCTTGCGGCTCATCAGGGAGCTATAAACAAACAGACCAAGTCCTTGGTGCGTCACTTGCAAAAGTTAGGTTTTAAAATGGTGGGCAGAGGGGGGAAACGCCCTCCCTATGTTGTCTGCCTCTTGGTTCTGGCCCGCACCTCAGACTGTTGCTGTTGTCCAAATGAATGCACCTTGTGCTTTAGCTTTAGGCACCATCCAGAGTTCCTGCTTGGCTACTACTGAATGTGTCCCGTCCTCCAGCCTTAAGTACCATCCATCGTTCCTTCTTGGAACACTCCGACCGGTTTCGCCATCTTGCGGCTCATCAGGGAGCTACAAACAAACAGACCAAGTCCTTAGTGCGTCACTTGCAAAAGTTAGGTTTTAAAATGGTGGGCAGAGGGGGGAAACGCCCTCCCTATGTTGTCTGCCTCTTGGTTCTGGCCCGCACCTCAGACTGTTGCTGTTGTCCAAATGAATGCACCTTGTGCTTTAGCTTTAGGCACCATCCAGAGTTCCTGCTTGGCTACTACTGAATGTGTCCCGTCCTCCAGCCTTAAGTACCATCCATCGTTCCTTCTTGGAACACTCCGACCGGTTTCGCCATCTTGCGGCTCATCAGGGTTAGGGTTAGGGTTAGGGTTAGGGTTAGGGTTAGGGTTAGGGTTAGGGTTAGGGTTAGGGTTAGGGTTAGGGTTAGGGTTAGGGTTAGGGTTAGGGTTAGGGTTAGGGTTAGGGTTAGGGTTAGGGTTAGGGTTAGGGTTAGGGTTAGGGTTAGGGTTAGGGTTAGGGTTAGGGTTAGGGTTAGGGTTAGGGTTAGGGTTAGGGTTAGGGTTAGGGTTAGGGTTAGGGTTAGGGTTAGGGTTAGGGTTAGGGTTAGGGTTAGGGTTAGGGTTAGGGTTAGGGTTAGGGTTAGGGTTAGGGTTAGGGTTAGGGTTAGGGTTAGGGTTAGGGTTAGGGTTAGGGTTAGGGTTAGGGTTAGGGTTAGGGTTAGGGTTAGGGTTAGGGTTAGGGTTAGGGTTAGGGTTAGGGTTAGGGTTAGGGTTAGGGTTAGGGTTAGGGTTAGGGTTAGGGTTAGGGTTAGGGTTAGGGTTAGGGTTAGGGTTAGGGTTAGGGTTAGGGTTAGGGTTAGGGTTAGGGTTAGGGTTAGGGTTAGGGTTAGGGTTAGGGTTAGGGTTAGGGTTAGGGTTAGGGTTAGGGTTAGGGTTAGGGTTAGGGTTAGGGTTAGGGTTAGGGTTAGGGTTAGGGTTAGGGTTAGGGTTAGGGTTAGGGTTAGGGTTAGGGTTAGGGTTAGGGTTAGGGTTAGGGTTAGGGTTAGGGTTAGGGTTAGGGTTAGGGTTAGGGTTAGGGTTAGGGTTAGGGTTAGGGTTAGGGTTAGGGTTAGGGTTAGGGTTAGGGTTAGGGTTAGGGTTAGGGTTAGGGTTAGGGTTAGGGTTAGGGTTAGGGTTAGGGTTAGGGTTAGGGTTAGGGTTAGGGTTAGGGTTAGGGTTAGGGTTAGGGTTAGGGTTAGGGTTAGGGTTAGGGTTAGGGTTAGGGTTAGGGTTAGGGTTAGGGTTAGGGTTAGGGTTAGGGTTAGGGTTAGGGTTAGGGTTAGGGTTAGGGTTAGGGTTAGGGTTAGGGTTAGGGTTAGGGTTAGGGTTAGGGTTAGGGTTAGGGTTAGGGTTAGGGTTAGGGTTAGGGTTAGGGTTAGGGTTAGGGTTAGGGTTAGGGTTAGGGTTAGGGTTAGGGTTAGGGTTAGGGTTAGGGTTAGGGTTAGGGTTAGGGTTAGGGTTAGGGTTAGGGTTAGGGTTAGGGTTAGGGTTAGGGTTAGGGTTAGGGTTAGGGTTAGGGTTAGGGTTAGGGTTAGGGTTAGGGTTAGGGTTAGGGTTAGGGTTAGGGTTAGGGTTAGGGTTAGGGTTAGGGTTAGGGTTAGGGTTAGGGTTAGGGTTAGGGTTAGGGTTAGGGTTAGGGTTAGGGTTAGGGTTAGGGTTAGGGTTAGGGTTAGGGTTAGGGTTAGGGTTAGGGTTAGGGTTAGGGTTAGGGTTAGGGTTAGGGTTAGGGTTAGGGTTAGGGTTAGGGTTAGGGTTAGGGTTAGGGTTAGGGTTAGGGTTAGGGTTAGGGTTAGGGTTAGGGTTAGGGTTAGGGTTAGGGTTAGGGTTAGGGTTAGGGTTAGGGTTAGGGTTAGGGTTAGGGTTAGGGTTAGGGTTAGGGTTAGGGTTAGGGTTAGGGTTAGGGTTAGGGTTAGGGTTAGGGTTAGGGTTAGGGTTAGGGTTAGGGTTAGGGTTAGGGTTAGGGTTAGGGTTAGGGTTAGGGTTAGGGTTAGGGTTAGGGTTAGGGTTAGGGTTAGGGTTAGGGTTAGGGTTAGGGTTAGGGTTAGGGTTAGGGTTAGGGTTAGGGTTAGGGTTAGGGTTAGGGTTAGGGTTAGGGTTAGGGTTAGGGTTAGGGTTAGGGTTAGGGTTAGGGTTAGGGTTAGGGTTAGGGTTAGGGTTAGGGTTAGGGTTAGGGTTAGGGTTAGGGTTAGGGTTAGGGTTAGGGTTAGGGTTAGGGTTAGGGTTAGGGTTAGGGTTAGGGTTAGGGTTAGGGTTAGGGTTAGGGTTAGGGTTAGGGTTAGGGTTAGGGTTAGGGTTAGGGTTAGGGTTAGGGTTAGGGTTAGGGTTAGGGTTAGGGTTAGGGTTAGGGTTAGGGTTAGGGTTAGGGTTAGGGTTAGGGTTAGGGTTAGGGTTAGGGTTAGGGTTAGGGTTAGGGTTAGGGTTAGGGTTAGGGTTAGGGCTTAGGGTTAGGGTTAGGGTTAGGGTTAGGGTTAGGGTTAGGGTTAGGGTTAGGGTTAGGGTTAGGG
>NW_027139808.1:37500-92681 GCF_035084215.1 Heptranchias perlo | reverse complement strand
TGGTGTATCTCTCTCTCTCTGACAGTGTATCTCTCTCTCTCTGACAGTGTATCTCTCTCTCTCTGACAGGTATCTCTCTCTCTCTGACAGTGTATCTCTCTCTCTCTGACAGTGTATCTCTCTCTCTCTCTGACAGTGTCTCTCTCTCTCTCTCTGACAGTGTATCTCTCTCTCTCTGACAGTGTATCTCTCTCCTCTCTGACAGTGTCTCTCTCTCTCTCTGACAGTGTTCTCTCTCTCTCTCTCTGACAGTGTATCTCTCTCTCTCTGACAGTGTATCTCTCTCTCTCTCTGACAGTGTATCTCTCTCTCTCTCTGACAGTGTATCTCTCTCTCTCTCTGACAGTGTATCTCTCTCTCTCTGACAGTGTATCTCTCTCTCTCTGACAGTGTATCTCTCTCTCTCTGACAGTGTATCTCTCTCTCTCTCTGACAGTGTATCTCTCTCTCTCTGACAGTGTCTCTCTCTCTCTCTGACAGTGTATCTCTCTCTCTCTGACAGTGTATCTCTCTCTCTGACAGTGTATCTCTCTCTCTCTCTCTGACAGTGTATCTCTCTCTCTCTCTCTGACAGTGTATCTCTCTCTCTCTCTCTGACAGTGTATCTCTCTCTCTCTGACAGTGTATCTCTCTCTCTCTGACAGTGTATCTCTCTCTCTCTCTCTCTCTCTGACAGTGTATCTCTCTCTCTCTCTGACAGTGTATCTCTCTCTCTCTGACAGTGTATCTCTCTCTCTCTCTGACAGTGTATCTCTCTCTCTCTGACAGTGTATCTCTCTCTCTCTCTGACAGTGTATCTCTCTCTCTCTCTCTCTGACAGTGTATCTCTCTCTCTCTCTCTGACAGTGTATCTCTCTCTCTCTCTCTGACAGTGTATCTCTCTCTCTCTCTCTCTCTCTGACAGTGTATCTCTCTCTCTCTCTCTGACAGTGTATCTCTCTCTCTCTCTGACAGTGTATCTCTCTCTCTCTCTCTGACAGTGTATCTCTCTCTCTCTCTCTCTCTGACAGTGTATCTCTCTCTCTCTCTCTGACAGTGTATCACTCTCTCTCTCTCTGACAGTGTATCTCTCTCTCTCTCTCTCTGACAGTGTATCTCTCTCTCTCTCTCTCTCTGACAGTGTATCTCTCTCTCTCTCTCTGACAGTGTATCTCTCTCTCTCTCTGACAGTGTATCTCTCTCTCTCTCTCTGACAGTGTATCTCTCTCTCTCTCTCTCTCTGACAGTGTATCTCTCTCTCTCTCTGACAGTGTATCTCTCTCTCTCTCTCTCTGACAGTGATTCTCTCTCTCTCTCTCTCTCTCTCTGACAGTGTATCTCTCTCTCTCTCTGACAGTGTATCTCTCTCTCTCTCTCTCTCTGACAGTGTATCTCTCTCTCTCTCTCTCTGACAGTGTATCTCTCTCTCTCTCTCTCTGACAGTGTATCTCTCTCTCTCTGACAGTGTATCTCTCTCTCTCTCTCTCTGACAGTGTATCTCTCTCTCTCTCTCTCTCTGACAGTGTATCTCTCTCTCTCTCTCTCTGACAGTGTATCTCTCTCTCTCTCTCTCTCTCTGACAGTGTATCTCTCTCTGACAGTGTATCTCTCTCTCTCTGACAGTGTATCTCTCTCTCTCTGACAGTGAATCTCTCTCTCTCTCTGACAGTGTATCTCTCTCTCTCTCTGACAGTGTATCTCTCTCTCTCTGACAGTGTATCTCTCTCTCTCTCTCTGACAGTGTATCTCTCTCTCTCTCTCTCTCTGACAGTGTATCTCTCTCTCTCTCTCTCTCTGACAGTGTATCTCTCTCTCTGACAGTGTATCTCTCTCTCTCTGACAGTGTATCTCTCTCTCTCTGACAGTGAATCTCTCTCTCTCTGACAGTGTATCTCTCTCTCTCTCTGACAGTGTATCTCTCTCTGACAGTGTATCTCTCTCTCTGACAGTGTATCTCTCTCTCTGACAGTGTATCTCTCTCTGACAGTGTATCTCTCTCTCTCTCTGACAGTGTATCTCTCTCTCTCTCTCTGACAGTGTATCTCTCTCTCTCTGACAGTGTATCTCTCCCTCTCTCTGACAGTGTATCTCTCTCTCTCTCTGACAGTGTATCTCTCTCTCTCTTCTGACAGTGTATCTCTCTCTCTCTCTCTGACAGTGTATCTCTCTCTCTCTGACAGTGTATCTCTCTCTCTCTCTCTCTCTGACAGTGTATCTCTCTCTCTCTCTGACAGTGTATCTCTCTCTCTCTCTCTCTGACAGTGTATCTCTGTCTCTCTCTTCTGACAGTGTATCTCTCTCTCTCTCTGACAGTGTATCTCTCTCTCTCTCTCTGACAGTGTATCTCTCTCTCTCTCTCTCTGACAGTGTCTCTCTCTCTCTCTCTGACAGTGTATCTCTCTCTCTCTCTGACAGTGTATCTCTCTCTCTCTCTCTGACAGTGTATCTCTCTCTCTCTCTCTGACAGTGTATCTCTCTCTCTCTCTCTGACAGTGTATCTCTCTCTCTCTGACAGTGTATCTCTCTCTCTCTCTCTCTCTGACAGTGTATCTCTCTCTCTCTCTGACAGTGTATCTCTCTCTCTCTGACAGTGTATCTCTCTCTCTCTGACAGTGTATCTCTCTCTCTCTCTGACAGTGTATCTCTCTCTCTCTCTGACAGTGTATCTATCTCTCTCTCTCTGACAGTGTATCTCTCTCTCTCTCTCTCTCTCTCTCTGACAGTGTATCTCTCTCTCTCTCTCTGACAGTGTATCTCTCTCTCTCTGACAGTGTATCTCTCTCTCTCTGACAGTGTATCTCTCTCTCTCTGACAGTGTATCTCTCTCTCTCTCTGACAGTGTATCTCTCTCTCTCTCTGACAGTGTGTGTCTCTCTCTCTCTCTGACAGTGTATCTCTCTCTCTCTCTGACAGTGTATCTCTCTCTCTCTCTCTGACAGTGTGTGTCTCTCTCTCTCTCTGACAGTGTATCTCTCTCTCTCTCTGACAGTGTGTGTCTCTCTCTCTCTCTGACAGTGTATCTCTCTCTCTCTGACAGTGTATCTCTCTCTCTCTGACAGTGTATCTCTCACTCTCTCTCTGACAGTGTATCTCTCTCTCTCTCTGACAGTGTATCTCTCACTCTCTCTCTGACAGTGTATCTCTCTCTCTCTCTGACAGTGTTTCTCTCTCTCTCTCCCTGACAGTGTATCTCTCTCTCTCTCTCTGACAGTGTATCTCTCTCTCTCTGACAGTGTATCTCTCTCTCTCTCCTCTCTGACAGTGTATCTCTCTCTCTCTGACAGTGTATCTCTCTCTCTCTCTCTGACACGTGTATCTCTCTCTCTCTGACAGTGTATCTCTCTCTCTCTGACAGTGTATCTCTCTCTCTCTGACAGTGTATCTCTCTCTCTGACAGTGTATCTCTCTCTCTGACAGTGTATCTCTCTCTCTGACAGTGTATCTCTCTCTCTGACAGTGTATCTCTCTCTCTGACAGTGTATCTCTCTCTCTGACAGTGTATCTCTCTCTCTGACAGTGTATCTCTCTCTCTCTCTGACAGTGTATCTCTCTCTCTCTCTGACAGTGTATCTCTGTCTCTCTGACAGTGTATCTCTGTCTCTCTCTGACAGTGTATCTCTCTCTCTCTGACAGTGTATCTCTCTCTCTCTCTCTGACAGTGTATCTCTCTCTCTGACAGTGTATCTCTCTCTCTCTCTGACACTGTATCTCTCTCTCTCTGACAGTGTATCTCTCTCTCTCTCTGACAGTGTATCTCTCTCTCTCTGACAGTGTATCTCTCTCTCTGACAGTGTATCTCTCTCTCTGACAGTGTATCTCTCTCTCTGACAGTGTATCTCTCTCTCTCTGACAGTGTATCTCTCTCTCTCTCTCTCTCTCTGACAGTGTATCTCTCTCTCTCTCTCTCTCTGACAGTGTATCTCTCTCTCTCTCTGACAGTGTATCTCTCTCTCTCTCTGACAGTGTATCTCTCTCTCTCTGACAGTGTATATCTCTCTCTCTCTCTGACAGTGTATCTCTCTCTCTCTCTGACAGTGTATCTCTCTCTCTCTCTGACAGTGTATCTCTCTCTCTCTCTGACAGTGTATCTCTCTCTCTCTCTGACAGTGTATCTCTCTCTCTCTCTGACAGTGTATCTCTCTCTCTCTCTCTCTCTCTGACAGTGTATCTCTCTCTCTCTGACAGTGTATCTCTGTCTCTCTCTGACAGTGTATCTCTCTCTCTCTGACAGTGTATCTCTCTCTCTCTCTCTGACAGTGTATCTCTCTCTCTCTGACAGTGTATCTCTCTCTCTCTCTGACAGTGTATCTCTCTCTCTCTCTGACAGTGTATCTCGCTCTCTCTCTGACAGTGTATCTCTCTCTCTCTCTCTCTCTGACAGTGTATCTCTCTCTCTCTCTCTCTCTGACAGTGTATCTCTCTCTCTCTGACAGTGTATCTCTCTCTCTCTGACAGTGTATCTCTCTCTCTCTGACAGTGTATCTCTCTCTCTCTGACAGTGTATCTCTCTCTCTCTGACAGTGTATCTCTCTCTCTCTGACAGTGTATCTCTCTCTCTCTGACAGTGTATCTCTCTCTCTCTGACAGTGTATCTCTCTCTCTCTGACAGTGTATCTCTCTCTCTCTGACAGTGTATCTCTCTCTCTCTCTCTCTGACAGTGTATCTCTCTCTCTCTGACAGTGTATCTCTCTCTCTCTGACAGTGTATCTCTCTCTCTCTGACAGTGTATCTCTCTCTCTCTGACAGTGTATCTCTCTCTCTCTGACAGTGTATCTCTCTCTCTCTGACAGTGTATCTCTCTCTCTCTGACAGTGTATCTCTCTCTCTCTGACAGTGTATCTCTCTCTCTCTGACAGTGTATCTCTCTCTCTCTGACAGTGTATCTCTCTCTCTCTGACAGTGTATCTCTCTCTCTCTGACAGTGTATCTCTCTCTCTCTGACAGTGTATCTCTCTCTCTCTGACAGTGTATCTCTCTCTCTCTGACAGTGTATCTCTCTCTCTCTCTGACAGTGTCTCTCTCTCTCTCTCTGACAGTGTATCTCTCTCTCTCTCTGACAGTGTATCTCTCTCTCTCTGACAGTGTCTCTCTCTCTCTCTGACAGTGTATCTCTCTCTCTCTCTGACAGTGTATCTCTCTCTCTCTGACAGTGTATCTCTCTCTCTCTCTGACAGTGTCTCTCTCTCTCTCTCTCTGACAGTGTATCTCTCTCTCTCTGACAGTGTATCTCTCTCTCTCTCTGACAGTGTATCTCTCTCTCTCTGACAGTGTATCTCTCTCTCTCTCTGACAGTGTATCTCTCTCTCTCTGACAGTGTATCTCTCTCTCTCTGACAGTGTATCTCTCTCTCTCTCTGACAGTGTATCTCTCTCTCTCTGACAGTGTATCTCTCTCTCTCTGACAGTGTATCTCTCTCTCTCTCTCTGACACTGTATCTCTCTCTCTCTCTCTCTGACAGTGTATCTCTCTCTCTCTCTCTCTCTGACAGTGTATCTCTCTCTCTCTCTGACAGTGTATCTCTCTCTCTCTCTGACAGTGTATCTCTCTCTCTCTCTGACAGTGTATCTCTCTCTCTCTCTGACAGTGTATATCTCTCTCTCTCTCTGACAGTGTATCTCTCTCTCTCTCTGACAGTGTATCTCTCTCTCTCTCTGACAGTGTATCTCTCTCTCTCTCTGACAGTGTATCTCTCTCTCTCTCTGACAGTGTATCTCTCTCTCTCTCTCTCTCTGACAGTGTATCTCTCTCTCTGACAGTGTATCTCTGTCTCTCTCTGACAGTGTATCTCTCTCTCTCTGACAGTGTATCTCTCTCTCTCTCTCTGACAGTGTATCTCTCTCTCTCTCTGACAGTGTATCTCTCTCTCTCTCTGACAGTGTATCTCTCTCTCTCTCTGACAGTGTATCTCTCTCTCTCTCTGACAGTGTATCTCGCTCTCTCTCTGACAGTGTATCTCTCTCTCTCTCTCTCTCTGACAGTGTATCTCTCTCTCTCTGACAGTGTATCTCTCTCTCTCTGACAGTGTATCTCTCTCTCTCTGACAGTGTATCTCTCTCTCTCTGACAGTGTATCTCTGACAGTGTATCTCTCTCTCTCTCTGACAGTGTCTCTCTCTCTCTCTCTGACAGTGTATCTCTCTCTCTCTCTGACAGTGTATCTCTCTCTCTCTGACAGTGTCTCTCTCTCTCTCTGACAGTGTATCTCTCTCTCTCTCTGACAGTGTATCTCTCTCTCTCTCTGACAGTGTATCTCTCTCTCTCTGACAGTGTATCTCTCTCTCTCTCTGACAGTGTATCTCTCTCTCTCTGACAGTGTATCTCTCTCTCTCTGACACTGTATCTCTCTCTCTCTCTCTGACACTGTATCTCTCTCTCTCTCTCTGACAGTGTATCTCTCTCTCTCTGACAGTGCATCTCTCTCTCTCTGACAGTGTATCTCTCTCTCTCTCTCTGACAGTGTATCTCTCTCTCTCTCTCTGACAGTGTATCTCTCTCTCTCTCTGACAGTGTATCTCTCTCTCTCTCTGACAGTGTATCTCTCTCTCTCTCTCTGACAGTGTATCTCTCTCTCTCTTTCTCTCTGACAGTGTATCTCTCTCTCTCTCTCTCTCTCTGACAGTGTATCTCTCTCTCTCTCTCTCTGACAGTGTATCTCTCTCTCTCTCTCTCTGACAGTGTATCTCTCTCTCTCTCTCTCTCTCTCTCTGACAGTGTATCTCTCTCTCTCTCTCTGACAGTGTATCTCTCTCTCTCTCTCTCTCTGACAGTGTATCTCTCTCTCTCTCTCTCTCTGACAGTGTATCTCTCTCTCTCTCTCTCTCTGACAGTGTATCTCTCTCTCTCTGACAGTGTATCTCTCTCTCTCTCTCTCTCTGACAGTGTATCTCTCTCTCTCTCTCTCTGACAGTGTATCTCTCTCTCTCTCTCTCTGACAGTGTATCTCTCTCTCTCTCTCTCTCTCTCTCTCTGACAGTGTATCTCTCTCTGACAGTGTATCTCTCTCTCTCTGACAGTGAATCTCTCTCTCTCTCTGACAGTGTATCTCTCTCTCTCTGACAGTGTATCTCTCTCTCTCTCTCTGACAGTGTATCTCTCTCTCTCTCTCTCTGACAGTGTATCTCTCTCTCTCTCTGACAGTGTATCTCTCTCTCTGACAGTGTATCTCTCTCTCTCTGACAGTGTATCTCTCTCTCTCTGACAGTGAATCTCTCTCTCTCTGACAGTGAATCTCTCTCTCTCTGACAGTGTATCTCTCTCTCTCTCTGACAGTGTATCTCTCTCTCTGACAGTGTATCTCTCTCTCTGACAGTGTATCTCTCTCTCTGACAGTGTATCTCTCTCTGACAGTGTATCTCTCTCTCTCTCTGACAGTGTATCTCTCTCTCTCTCTCTGACAGTGTATCTCTCTCTCTCTGACAGTGTATCTCTCCCTCTCTCTGACAGTGTATCTCTCTCTCTGACAGTGTATCTCTCTCTCTCTCTCTGACAGTGTATCTCTCTCTCTCTCTCTGACAGTGTATCTCTCTCTCTCTGACAGTGTTTCTCTCTCTCTCTCTCTCTCTGACAGTGTATCTCTCTCTCTCTCTGACAGTGTATCTCTCTCTCTCTCTCTCTCTCTGACAGTGTATCTCTGTCTCTCTCTTTCTGACAGTGTATCTCTCTCTCTCTCTGACAGTGTATCTCTCTCTCTCTCTCTGACAGTGTATCTCTCTCTCTCTCTGACAGTGTATCTCTCTCTCTCTCTCTGACAGTGTATCTCTCTCTCTCTCTCTGACAGTGTATCTCTCTCTCTCTCTGACAGTGTATCTCTCTCTCTCTGACAGTGTATCTCTCTCTCTCTCTCTCTCTGACAGTGTATCTCTCTCTCTCTCTGACAGTGTATCTCTCTCTCTCTGACAGTGTATCTCTCTCTCTCTCTGACAGTGTATCTCTCTCTCTCTCTGACAGTGTATCTCTCTCTCTCTCTCTGACAGTGTATCTCTCTCTCTCTCTCTCTCTCTCTGACAGTGTATCTCTCTCTCTCTCTGACAGTGTATCTCTCTCTCTCTCTCTGACAGTGTATCTCTCTCTCTCTCTCTCTGACAGTGTATCTCTCTCTCTCTGACAGTGTATCTCTCTCTCTCTGACAGTGTATCTCTCTCTCTCTGACAGTGTATCTCTCTCTCTCTCTCTGACAGTGTATCTCTCTCTCTCTCTGACAGTGTATCTCTCTCTCTCTCTGACAGTGTATCTCTCTCTCTCTCTGACAGTGTGTGTCTCTCTCTCTCTCTGACAGTGTATCTCTCTCTCTCTCTGACAGTGTATCTCTCTCTCTCTCTGACAGTGTGTGTCTCTCTCTCTCTCTGACAGTGTATCTCTCTCTCTCTCTGACAGTGTGTGTCTCTCTCTCTCTCTGACAGTGTATCTCTCTCTCTCTGACAGTGTATCTCTCTCTCTCTCCCTCTCTGACAGTGTATCTCTCTCTCTCTCTGACAGTGTATCTCTCTCTCTCTGACAGTGTATCTCTCACTCTCTCTCTGACAGTGTTTCTCTCTCTCTCTCCCTGACAGTGTATCTCTCTCTCTCTCTCTGACAGTGTATCTCTCTCTCTCTGACAGTGTATCTCTCTCTCTCTGACAGTGTATCTCTCTCTCTCTCCCTCTCTGACAGTGTATCTCTCTCTCTCTGACAGTGTATCTCTCTCTCTCTCTCTCTCTCTGACAGTGTATCTCTCTCTCTCTCCCTCTCTGACAGTGTATCTCTCTCTCTCTCTCTCTCTGACAGTGTATCTCTCTCTCTCTCTGACAGTGTATCTCTCTCTCTCTCTGACAGTGTATCTCTCTCTCTCTCTGACAGTGTATCTCTGTCTCTCTCTCTCTGACAGTGTATCTCTCTCTCTCTCTGACAGTGTATCTCTCTCTCTCTCCCTCTCTGACAGTGTATCTCTCTCTCTCTCTCTCTGACAGTGTGTCTCTCTCTCTCTCTGACAGTGTATCTCTCTCTCTCTGACAGTGTATCTCTCTCTCTCTGACAGTGTATCTCTCTCTCTCTGACAGTGTATCTCTCTCTCTCTGACAGTGTATCTCTCTCTCTCTGACAGTGTATCTCTCTCTCTCTGACAGTGTATCTCTCTCTCTCTGACAGTGTATCTCTCTCTCTGACAGTGTCTCTCTCTCTCTCTCTGACAGTGTCTCTCTCTCTCTCTCTGACAGTGTGTCTCTCTCTCTCTCTCTGACAGTGTATCTCTCTCTCTCTGACAGTGTATCTCTCTCTCTCTGACAGTGTATCTCTCTCTCTCTCTCTGACAGTGTATCTCTCTCTCTCTGACAGTGTATCTCTCTCTCTCTCTGACAGTGTGTATCTCTCTCTCTCTGACAGTGTATCTCTCTCTCTCTGACAGTCTCTCTCTCTCTCTGACAGTGTCTCTCTCTCTCTCTGACAGTGTGTCTCTCTCTCTCTCTGACAGTGTATCTCTCTCTCTGACAGTGTGTATCTCTCTCTCTCTGACAGTGTGTATCTCTCTCTCTCTCTCTCTCTGACAGTGTATCTCTCTCTCTCTCTCTGACAGTGTATCTCTCTCTCTCTCTGACAGTGTATCTCTCTCTCTCTCTGACAGTGTATCTCTCTCTCTCTGACAGTGTATCTCTCTCTCTCTCTGACAGTGTATCTCTCTCTCTCTCTGACAGTGTATCTCTCTCTCTCTCTCTGACAGTGTATCTCTCTCTCTCTCTCTCTCTCTCTGACAGTGTATCTCTCTCTCTCTCTGACAGTGTATCTCTCTCTCTCTCTCTGACAGTGTATCTCTCTCTCTCTCTCTCTGACAGTGTATCTCTCTCTCTCTGACAGTGTATCTCTCTCTCTCTGACAGTGTATCTCTCTCTCTCTGACAGTGTATCTCTCTCTCTCTCTCTGACAGTGTATCTCTCTCTCTCTCTGACAGTGTATCTCTCTCTCTCTGACAGTGTATCTCTCTCTCTCTCTGACAGTGTGTGTCTCTCTCTCTCTCTGACAGTGTATCTCTCTCTCTCTCTGACAGTGTATCTCTCTCTCTCTCTGACAGTGTGTGTCTCTCTCTCTCTCTGACAGTGTATCTCTCTCTCTCTCTGACAGTGTGTGTCTCTCTCTCTCTCTGACAGTGTATCTCTCTCTCTCTGACAGTGTATCTCTCTCTCCCTCTCTGACAGTGTATCTCTCTCTCTCTCTGACAGTGTATCTCTCTCTCTCTGACAGTGTATCTCTCACTCTCTCTCTGACAGTGTTTCTCTCTCTCTCTCCCTGACAGTGTATCTCTCTCTCTCTCTCTGACAGTGTATCTCTCTCTCTCTGACAGTGTATCTCTCTCTCTCTGACAGTGTATCTCTCTCTCTCTCCCTCTCTGACAGTGTATCTCTCTCTCTCTGACAGTGTATCTCTCTCTCTCTCTCTCTCTCTGACAGTGTATCTCTCTCTCTCTCCCTCTCTGACAGTGTATCTCTCTCTCTCTCTCTCTCTGACAGTGTATCTCTCTCTCTCTCTGACAGTGTATCTCTCTCTCTCTCTGACAGTGTATCTCTGTCTCTCTCTCTCTGACAGTGTATCTCTCTCTCTCTCCCTCTCTGACAGTGTATCTCTCTCTCTCTCTCTGACAGTGTGTCTCTCTCTCTCTCTGACAGTGTATCTCTCTCTCTCTGACAGTGCATCTCTCTCTCTCTCTGACAGTGTATCTCTCTCTCTCTGACAGTGTATCTCTCTCTCTCTGACAGTGTATCTCTCTCTCTCTGACAGTGTATCTCTCTCTCTCTGACAGTGTATCTCTCTCTCTCTGACAGTGTATCTCTCTCTCTCTGACAGTGTATCTCTCTCTCTCTGACAGTGTATCTCTCTCTCTGACAGTGTCTCTCTCTCTCTCTCTGACAGTGTCTCTCTCTCTCTCTCTGACAGTGTGTCTCTCTCTCTCTCTCTGACAGTGTATCTCTCTCTCTCTGACAGTGTATCTCTCTCTCTCTGACAGTGTATCTCTCTCTCTCTCTCTGACAGTGTATCTCTCTCTCTCTGACAGTGTATCTCTCTCTCTCTCTCTGACAGTGTGTATCTCTCTCTCTCTGACAGTGTATCTCTCTCTCTCTGACAGTCTCTCTCTCTCTCTGACAGTGTCTCTCTCTCTCTCTGACAGTGTGTCTCTCTCTCTCTCTGACAGTGTATCTCTCTCTCTGACAGTGTGTATCTCTCTCTCTCTGACAGTGTGTATCTCTCTCTCTCTCTCTCTCTGACAGTGTATCTCTCTCTCTCTCTCTGACAGTGTATCTCTCTCTCTCTCTGACAGTGTGTATCTCTCTCTCTCTCTGACAGTGTGTATCTCTCTCTCTCTGACAGTGTATCTCTCTCTCTCTCTGACAGTGTATCTCTCTCTCTCTCTGACAGTGTGTATCTCTCTTTCTCTCTGACAGTGTGTATCTCTCTCTCTCTGACAGTGTGTCTCTCTCTCTCTCTCTGACTGTGTATCTCTCTCTCTCTGACAGTGTGTCTCTCTCTCTCTCTCTGACTGTGTATCTCTCTCTCTCTCTCTCTGACTGTGTATCTCTCTCTCTCTCTCTGACTGTGTATCTCTCTCTCTCTCTCTCTCTCTCTGACTGTGTGTGTCTCTCTCTCTCTCTCTCTGACAGTGTATCTCTCTCTCTCTCTGACAGTGTATCTCTCTCTCTCTCTGACAGTGTATCTCTCTCTCTCTCTCTCTCTCTGACTGTGTGTGTGTCTCTCTCTCTCTCTGACAGTGGATCTCTCTCTCTCTCTATCTCTGACAGTGGATCTCTCTCTTTCTCACATTGTATCACACTCTCTCTATCTCTGTCTCTCTCTCTCAGGTACGGTGGATAAACAGACTGTGGAGATCACCAATTGCTTCTCAGTTCCACACAACGAGTCAGAGGATGAGGTAAAGTACTCTGGTGGTTTGATTGACTGACACAGAAACAGGAGGAGGCCATTCAGCCCCTCGAGCCTGTTACACAGAAACAGGAGGGTTTTGATCGAGTAAATAAGGAGAAACTGTTTCCAGTGGTAGGAGGGTGGGTAGCCGGAGGTCACAGATTTAAGGTGATCGGCAAAAGAACCAGAGGGGGCGATGAAGGATTGTATTATATATTGAGTGGGGCAGTGTTTGTATTTGAGTTGAGTTGAGTTGGGGGTGACGATTGTATTTGAATTGAGTTTGGGGCGATGATTGTATTTGAATTGAGTTTGGGGCGACGATTGTATTTGAGTTGAGTTGGGGGCGACGATTGTATTTGAGTTGAGTTGGGGGCGACGATTGTATTTGACTTGAGTTGGGGGCGACGATTGTATTTGAGTTGAGTTGGGGGCGACGATTGTATTTGAGTTGAGTTGGGGGCGACGATTGTATTTGAGTTGAGTTGGGGGCGACGATTGTATTTGAGTTGAGTTGGGGGCGACGATTGTATTTGAGTTGAGTTGGGGGCGACGATTGTATTTGAGTTGAGTTGGGGGCGACGATTGTATTTGAATTGAGTTGGGGGGCGATGTTCGTGTTTGAATTGAGTGTATTCTGGGTTCCACTGACCGGGTCTGTCTGGATCTCCATCCTCCCCTCTTGACTCCTCTCCTCCCCTTCTCTCTGTAGGTGGCTGTGGATATGGAGTTTGCAAAGAATATGTACGAACTTCACAAGAAGGTAGCTCCCAACGAGGTAATCGTGGGCTGGTGAGTACAGATATCTCCCTGAGAGAGAGGGGGGCTGAGAGACACCAGTCAGTGTACAGATATCTCCCTGGGAGAGAGGGGGGCTGAGAGACACCAGTCAGTGTACAGATATCTCCCTGAGAGAGAGGGGGACTGAGAGACACCAGTCAGTGCACAGATATCTCCCTGAGAGAGAGGGGACTGAGAGACACCAGTCAGTGTACAGATATCTCCCTGAGAGAGAGGACTGAGAGACACCAGTCAGTGCACAGATATCTCCCTGAGAGAGAGGGGACTGAGAGACATCAGTCAGTGCACAGATATCTCCCTGAGAGAGAGAGGAACTGAGAGACACCAGTCAGTGTACAGATATCTCCCTGGGAGAGAGGGGGGCTGAGAGACACCAGTCAGTGTACAGATATCTCCCTGAGAGAGAGGGGGGCTGAGAGACACCAGTCAGTGTACAGATATCTCCCTGAGAGAGAGGGGGACTGAGAGACACCAGTCAGTGTACAGATATCTCCCTGAGAGAGAGGGGGGCTGAGAGACACCAGTCAGTGTACAGATATCTCCCTGAGAGAGAGGGGGGCTGAGAGACACCAGTCAGTGTACAGATATCTCCCTGAGAGAGAGAGAGGGGACTGAGAGACACCAGTCAGTGTACAGATATCTCCCTGAGAGAGAGAGGGGACTGAGAGACACCAGTCAGTGTACAGATATCTCCCTGAGAGAGAGAGGGACTGAGAGACACCAGTCAGTGTACAGATATCTCCCTGAGAGAGAGAGAGGGGACTGAGAGACACCAGTCAGTGTACAGATATCTCCCTGAGAGAGAGGGGGGCTGAGAGACACCAGTCAGTGTACAGATATCTCCCTGAGAGAGAGAGAGGGGACTGAGAGACACCAGTCAGTGTACAGATATCTCCCTGAGAGAGAGAGGGGACTGAGAGACACCAGTCAGTGTACAGATATCTCCCTGAGAGAGAGAGGGACTGAGAGACACCAGTCAGTATACAGATATCTCCCTGAGAGAGAGGGACTGAGAGACACCAGTCAGTGTACAGATATCTCCCTGAGAGAGAGGGGACTGAGAGACATCAGTCAGTGTACAGATATCTCCCTGAGAGAGAGAGGGACTGGGAGACACCAGTCAGTGTACAGATATCTCCCTGAGAGAGAGAGGGACTGAGAGACACCAGTCAGTGTACAGATATCTCCCTGAGAGAGAGGGGACTGAGAGACACCAGTCAGTGTACAGATATCTCCCTGAGAGAGAGGGGACTGAGAGACACCAGTCAGTGTACAGATATCTCCCTGAGAGAGAGGGGACTGAGAGACATCAGTCAGTGTACAGATATCTCCCTGAGAGAGAGGGGACTGAGAGACACCAGTCAGTGTACAGATATCACCCTGAGAGAGAGAGGGGACTGAGAGACACCAGTCAGTGTACAGATATCTCCCTGAGAGAGAGGGGACTGAGTGACACCAGTCAGTGTACAGATATCTCCCTGAGAGAGAGGGGACTGAGAGACACCAGTCAATGTACAGATATCACCCTGAGAGAGAGAGGGGACTGAGACACCAGTCAGTGCACAGATATCTCCCTGAGAGAGAGGGACTGAGAGACACCAGTCAGTGTACAGATATCTCCCTGAGAGAGAGGGGACTGAGACACCAGTCAGTGCACAGATATCTCCCTGAGAGAGAGGGGACTGAGAGACACCAGTCAGTGCACAGATATCTCCCTGAGAGAGAGGACTGAGAGACACCAGTCAGTGTACAGATATCTCCCTGAGAGAGAGGACTGAGAGACACCAGTCAGTGTACAGATATCTCCCTGAGAGAGAGAAGGACTGAGAGACACCAGTCAGTGTCCAGATATCTCCCTGAGAGAGAGGGGACTGAGAGACACCAGTCAGTATAAAGATATCTCCCTGAGAGAGAGGGACTGAGAGACACCAGTCAGTGTACAGATATCTCCCTGAGAGAGAGGGGACTGAGAGACACCAGTCAGTGTACAGATATCTCCCTGAGAGAGAGGATTGAGAGACACAAGTCAGTGTACAGATATCTCCCTGAGAGAGAGGGACTGAGAGACACCGGTCAGTGTACAGATATCTCCCTGAGAGAGGGGACTGGGAGACACCAGTCAGTGTACAGATATCTCCCTGCGAGAGGGGACTGGGAGACACTGGTCAGTGTACAGATATCTCCCTGAGAGAGAGGGGACTGGGAGACACCGGTCAGTGTACAGATATCTCCCTGAGAGAGAGGGGACTGAGAGACACCAGTCAGTGTACAGATATCTCCCTGAGAGAGAGGGGACTGAGAGACACCAGTCAGTGTACAGATATCTCCCTGAGAGAGAGGGGACTGAGAGACATCAGTCAGTGTACAGATATCTCCCTGAGAGAGAGGGGACTGAGAGACACCAGTCAGTGTACAGATATCACCCTGAGAGAGAGAGGGGACTGAGAGACACCAGTCAGTGCACAGATATCTCCCTGAGAGAGAGGGGACTGAGTGACACCAGTCAGTGCACAGATATCTCCCTGAGAGAGAGGGGACTGAGAGACACCAGTCAGTGGACAGATATCACCCTGAGAGAGAGAGGGGACTGAGACACCAGTCAGTGCACAGATATCTCCCTGAGAGAGAGGGACTGAGAGACACCAGTCAGTGTACAGATATCTCCCTGAGAGAGAGGGGACTGAGACACCAGTCAGTGTACAGATATCTCCCTGAGAGAGAGGGGACTGAGAGACACCAGTCAGTGTACAGATATCACCCTGAGAGAGAGGGGACTGAGAGACACCAGTCAGTGCACAGATATCTCCCTGAGAGAGAGGGGACTGAGAGACACCAGTCAGTGTACAGTTATCTCCCTGAGAGAGAGGACTGAGAGACACCAGTCAGTGTGCAGATATCTCCCTGAGAGAGAGGACTGAGAGACACCAGTCAGTGCACAGATATCTCCCTGAGAGAGAGAGGGACTGAGAGACACCAGTCAGTGTACAGATGTCTCCCTGAGAGAGAGGGGACTGAGAGACACCAGTCAGTGTACAGATATCTCCCTGAGAGAGAGAGTGGACTGAGAGACACCAGTCAGTATACAGATATCTCCCTGAGAGAGGGGGACTGAGAGACACCAGTCAGTATACAGATATCTCCCTGAGAGAGAGGGGACTGAGAGACACCAGTCAGTATACAGATATCTCCCTGAGAGAGAGGGACTGAGAGACACCAGTCAGTGTACAGATATCTCCCTGAGAGAGAGGGGACTGAGAGATAACAGTCAGTGTACAGATATCTCCCTGAGAGAGAGGGGACTGAGAGACACCAGTCAGTGTACAGATATCTCCCTGAGAGAGAGGACTGAGAGACACCAGTCAGTGTGCAGATATCTCCCTGAGAGAGAGGGGACTGAGAGACACCAGTCAGTGTACAGATATCTCCCTGAGAAAGAGGGGACTGAGAGATACCAGTCACTGTACAGATATCTCCCTGAGAGAGAGGACTGAGAGACACCAGTCAGTGTGCAGATATCTCCCTGAGAGAGGGGACTGGGAGACACCAGTCAGTGTACAGATATCTCCCTGAGAGAGGGGACTTGTAGACACCAGTCAGTGTACAGATATCTCCCTGAGAGAGAGAGGACTGAGAGACACCAGTCAGTGTACAGATATCTCCCTGAGAGAGAGGACTGAGAGACACAAGTCAGTGTACAGATATCTCCCTGAGAGAGAGGGACTGAGAGACACCGGTCAGTGTACAGATATCTCCCTGAGAGAGGGGACTGGGAGACACCAGTCAGTGTACAGATATCTCCCTGCGAGAGGGGACTGGGAGACACTGGTCAGTGTACAGATATCTCCCTGAGAGAGTGGGGACTGGGAGACACCGGTCAGTGTACAGATATCTCCCTGAGAGAGAGAGGACTGAGAGACACCAGTCAGTGTACAGATATCTCCCTGAGAGAGAGGGGACTGAGAGACACCAGTCAGTGTACAGATATCTCCCTGAGAGAGAGGGGACTGAGAGACATCAGTCAGTGTCCAGATATCTCCCTGAGAGAGAGGGGACTGAGAGACACCAGTCAGTGCACAGATATCACCCTGAGAGAGAGAGGGGACTGAGAGACACCAGTCAGTGTACAGATATCTCCCTGAGAGAGAGGGGACTGAGTGACACCAGTCAGTGTACAGATGTCTCCCTGAGAGAGAGGGGACTGAGAGACACCAGTGTACAGATATCTCCCTGAGAGAGAGGGGACTGAGAGACACCAGTCAGTGTACAGATATCTCCCTGGGAGAGAGGGGGGCTGAGAGACACCAGTCAGTGTCCAGATATCTCCCTGAGAGAGAGGGGGACTGAGAGACACCAGTCAGTGTCCAGATATCTCCCTGAGAGAGAGGACTGAGAGACACCAGTCAGTGCACAGATATCTCCCTGAGAGAGAGGGGACTGAGAGACATCAGTCAGTGCACAGATATCTCCCTGAGAGAGAGAGGGACTGAGAGACACCAGTCAGTGTACAGATATCTCCCTGATGGAGAGAGGAACTGAGAGACACCAGTCAGTGTGCAGATATCTCCCTGAGAGAGAGGGGGGCTGAGAGACACCAGTCAGTGTACAGATATCTCCCTGAGAGAGAGGGGGACTGAGAGACACCAGTCAGTGTACAGATATCTCCCTGAGAGAGAGGGGGGCTGAGAGACACCAGTCAGTGTACAGATATCTCCCTGAGAGAGAGGGGGGCTGAGAGACACCAGTCAGTGTACAGATATCTCCCTGAGAGAGAGAGAGGGGACTGAGAGACACCAGTCAGTGTACAGATATCTCCCTGAGAGAGAGAGGGGACTGAGAGACACCAGTCAGTGTACAGATATCTCCCTGAGAGAGAGAGGGACTGAGAGACACCAGTCAGTGTACAGATATCTCCCTGAGAGAGAGAGAGGGACTGAGAGACACCAGTCAGTGTACAGATATCTCCCTGAGAGAGAGGGGACTGAGAGACACCAGTCAGTGTACAGATATCTCCCTGAGAGAGAGGGGACTGAGAGACACCAGTCAGTGTACAGATATCTCCCTGAGAGAGAGGGGACTGAGAGACATCAGTCAGTGTACAGATATCTCCCTGAGAGAGAGGGGACTGAGAGACACCAGTCAGTGTACAGATATCACCCTGAGAGAGAGAGGGGACTGAGACACCAGTCAGTGCACAGATATCTCCCTGAGAGAGAGGACTGAGAGACACCAGTCAGTGTACAGATATCTCCCTGAGAGAGAGGACTGAGAGACACCAGTCAGTGTACAGATATCTCCCTGAGAGAGAGAAGGACTGAGAGACACCAGTCAGTGTCCAGATATCTCCCTGAGAGAGAGGGGACTGAGAGACACCAGTCAGTGTACAGATATCTCCCTGAGAGAGAGAGGGGACTGAGAGACACCAGTCAGTGTACAGATATCTCCCTGAGAGAGAGGATTGAGAGACACAAGTCAGTGTGCAGATATCTCCCTGAGAGAGAGGGACTGAGAGACACCGGTCAGTGTACAGATATCTCCCTGAGAGAGGGGACTGGGAGACACCAGTCAGTGTACAGATATCTCCCTGCGAGAGGGGACTGGGAGACACTGGTCAGTGTACAGATATCTCCCTGAGAGAGAGGGGACTGGGAGACACCGGTCAGTGTACAGATATCTCCCTGAGAGAGAGGGGACTGAGAGACACCAGTCAGTGTGCAGATATCACCCTGAGAGAGAGGGGACTGAGAGACACCAGTCAGTGCACAGATATCTCCCTGAGAGAGAGGGGACTGAGAGACACCAGTCAGTGTACAGTTATCTCCCTGAGAGAGAGGACTGAGAGACACCAGTCAGTGTACAGATATCTCCCTGAGAGAGAGGACTGAGAGACACCAGTCAGTGCACAGATATCTCCCTGAGAGAGAGGGGACTGAGAGACACCAGTCAGTGTACAGATATCTCCCTGAGAGAGAGGGGACTGAGAGACACCAGTCAGTATACAGATATCTCCCTGAGAGAGAGGGACTGAGAGACACCAGTCAGTGTACAGATATCTCCCTGAGAGAGAGGGGATTGAGAGATAACAGTCAGTGTACAGATATCTCCCTGAGAGAGAGGGGACTGAGAGACACCAGTCAGTGTACAGATATCTCCCTGAGAGAGAGAGGGACTGAGAGACACCAGTCAGTATACAGATATCTCCCTGAGAGAGAGGGGACTGAGAGACACCAGTCAGTATACAGATATCTCCCTGAGAGAGGGGGACTGAGAGACACCAGTCAGTATACAGATATCTCCCTGAGAGAGAGGGGACTGAGAGACACCAGTCAGTATACAGATATCTCCCTGAGAGAGAGGGGACTGAGAGACACCAGTCAGTGTACAGATATCTCCCTGAGAGAGAGGGACTGAGAGACACCAGTCAGTGTACAGATATCTCCCTGAGAGAGAGAGGACTGAGAGACACCAGTCAGTATACAGATATCTCCCTGAGAGAGAGGGACTGAGAGACACCAGTCAGTGTACAGATATCTCCCTGAGAGAGAGGGGACTGAGAGACACCAGTCAGTGTACAGATATCACCCTGAGAGAGAGAGGGGACTGAGAGACACCAGTCAGTGTACAGATATCTCCCTGAGAGAGAGGGGACTGAGTGACACCAGTCAGTGTACAGATATCTCCCTGAGAGAGAGGGGACTGAGAGACACCAGTCAGTGGACAGTTATCACCCTGAGAGAGAGAGGGGACTGAGACACCAGTCAGTGCACAGATATCTCCCTGAGAGAGAGGGACTGAGAGACACCAGTCAGTGTACAGATATCTCCCTGAGAGAGAGGGGACTGAGACACCAGTCAGTGCACAGATATCTCCCTGAGAGAGAGGGGACTGAGAGACACCAGTCAGTGTACAGATATCACCCTGAGAGAGAGGGGACTGAGAGACACCAGTCAGTGCACAGATATCTCCCTGAGAGAGAGGGGACTGAGAGACACCAGTCAGTGTACAGTTATCTCCCTGAGAGAGAGGACTGAGAGACACCAGTCAGTGTACAGATATCTCCCTGAGAGAGAGGACTGAGAGACACCAGTCAGTGCACAGATATCTCCCTGAGAGAGAGAGGGACTGAGAGACACCAGTCAGTGTACAGATGTCTCCCTGAGAGAGAGGGGACTGAGAGACACCAGTCAGTGTACAGATATCTCCCTGAGAGAGAGAGTGGACTGAGAGACACCAGTCAGTATACAGATATCTCCCTGAGAGAGGGGGACTGAGAGACACCAGTCAGTATACAGATATCTCCCTGAGAGAGAGGGGACTGAGAGACACCAGTCAGTATACAGATATCTCCCTGAGAGAGAGGGGACTGAGAGACACCAGTCAGTGTACAGATATCTCCCTGAGAGAGAGGGGACTGAGAGACACCAGTCAGTATACAGATATCTCCCTGAGAGAGAGGGACTGAGAGACACCAGTCAGTGTACAGATATCTCCCTGAGAGAGAGGGGACTGAGAGATAACAGTCAGTGTACAGATATCTCCCTGAGAGAGAGGGGACTGAGAGACACCAGTCAGTGTACAGATATCTCCCTGAGAGAGAGGACTGAGAGACACCAGTCAGTGTGCAGATATCTCCCTGAGAGAGAGGGGACTGAGAGATACCAGTCACTGTACAGATATCTCCCTGAGAGAGAGGACTGAGAGACACCAGTCAGTGTGCAGATATCTCCCTGAGAGAGGGGACTGGGAGACACCAGTCAGTGTACAGATATCTCCCTGAGAGAGGGGACTGGTAGACACCGGTCAGTGTACAGATATCTCCCTGAGAGAGAGAGGACTGAGAGACACCAGTCAGTGTCCAGATATCTCCCTGAGAGACAGGGGACTGAGAGACACCAGTCAGTGTCCAGATATCTCCCTGAGAGAGAGGGACTGAGAGACACCAGTCAGTGTGCAGATATCACCCTGAGAGAGAGGGGGGACTGAGAGACACCAGTCAGTGTCCAGATATCTCCCTGAGAGAGAGAGGGGACTGAGAGACACCAGTCAGTGTACAGATATCTCCCTGAGAGAGAGGGGACCGAGAGACACCAGTCAGTGTACAGATATCTCCCTGAGAGAGAGGGGACTGAGAGACACCAGTCAGTGTACAGATATCTCCCTGAGAGAGAGGGACTGAGAGACACCAGTCAGTGTACAGATATCTCCCTGAGAGAGAGGGGACTGAGAGACACCAGTCAGTGTACAGATATCTCCCTGAGAGAGAGGGGACTGGGAGACACCAGTCAGTGTACAGATATCTCCCTGAGAGAGAGGGGACTGGGAGACACCGGCCAGCTGCAATGCGTGATACTATTTGTCTGAAACGCAGGTTTGCCACAGGTCACGATATCACGGAGCACTCGGTCCTGATTCATGAATACTACAGCCGCGAGGCTCAGAACCCCGTCCATGTGACTGTCGACACAATGCTGCAGGATGGACGCATCTCAATCAAGGCCTACGTTAGGTAAGAACTGTGTGCTGCTGAGCCTGAGAGCACTCCGACAGGCTCCCGTCTCCAGACTCCCCCCTCGGCGGGGGACAGGACCGAGAGACTCCCGTCTCCGGGCGCCCCCCTCGGCGAGGGACGGGACCGAGAGGCTCCCGTCTCCGGACTCTCCCCTCGGCGAGGGACGGGACCGAGAGACTCCCGTCTCCAGACTCCCCCCTTGGCGGGGGACGGTACCGAGGGGCTCCCGTCTCCGGACTCTCCCCTCGGTGAGGGACGGGACTGAGAGGCTCCTGTCTCCAGACTCTCCCCTCAGTGAGGGACAGGATCGAGAGGCTCCCGTCTCCAGACTCCCCTCGGTGAGGGACGGGACCGAGAGGCTCCTGTCTCCGGACTCTCCCCTCGGTGAGGGACGGGACCGAGAGGCTCCTGTCTCCGGACTCTCCCCTCGGTGAGGGACGGGACCGAGAGGCTCCTGTCTCCGGACTCTCCCCTCGGTGAGGGACGGGACCGAGAGGCTCCTGTCTCCGGACTCTCCCCTCGGTGAGGGACGGGACCGAGAGGCTCCTGTCTCCGGACTCTCCCCTCGGTGAGGGACGGGACCGAGAGGCTCCTGTCTCCGGACTCTCCCCTCGGTGAGGGACGGGACCGAGAGGCTCCCGTCTCCGGACTCCCCCCTCGGTGAGGGACGGGACCGAGAGGCTCCTGTCTCCAGACTCTCCCCTCGGTGAGGGACGGGACCGAGAGGCTCCTGTCTCCAGACTCTCCCCTCGGTGAGGGACGGGACCGAGAGGCTCCTGTCTCCAGACTCTCCCCTCGGTGAGGGACGGGACCGAGAGGCTCCCGTCTCCGGACTCCCCCCTCGGTGAGGGACGGGACCGAGAGGCTCCTGTCTCCAGACTCTCCCCTCGGTGAGGGACAGGACCGAGAGGCTCCTGTCTCCAGACTCTCCCCTCGGTGAGGGACGGGACCGAGAGGCTCCTGTCTCCAGACTCTCCCCTCGGTGAGGGACGGGACCGAGAGGCTCCCGTCTCCGGACTCTCCCCTCGGTGAGGGACGGGACCGAGAGGCTCCTGTCTCCAGACTCTCCCCTCAGAGAGGGACGGGACCGAGAGGCTCCTGACTCCAGACTCTCCCCTCGGCGAGGGACAGGACCGAGAGGCTCCTGTCTCCAGACTCTCCCCTCGGTGAGGGACTGGACCGAGAGGCTCCTGTCTCCAGACTCTCCCCTCGGTGAGGGACGGGACCGAGAGGCTCCTGTCTCCAGACTCTCCCCTCGGTGAGGGACGGGACCGAGAGGCTCCCGTCTCCAGACTCTCCCCTCGGCGAGGGACGGGACCGAGAGGCTCCTGTCTCCAGACTCTCCCCTCGGCGAGGGACGGGACCATCGACTTATCCAAAACTCCGCTGTCCCCCCCTCGCACCAAGTCCTGTTCATCCACACCCCCTGTACTTGCTGGACCTACATTAACTCCATGATTTTAAAATTCTCATCCTTGTTTTCAAATCCCCTCTCTGGCCCTCCGACCCTCCCAGATCTCTGTCACCTCCTCCGACCCTCCCAGATCTCTGTAATCTCCTCCAACCCCTCCGACCCTCCCAGATCTCTGTAACCTCCTTCGACCCCTCCAACCCTCCCAGATCTCTGTAACCTCCTCCAACCCCTCCGACCCTCCCAGATCTCTGTAACCTCCTCCAACTCTCCCAGATCTCTGTAACCTCCTCCAACTCTCCCAGATCTCTGTAACCTCCTCCAACTCTCCCAGATCTCTATAACCTCCTCCAACTCTCCCAGATCTCTGTAACCTCCTCCAACTCTCCCAGATCTCTATAACCTCCTCCAACTCTCCCAGATCTCTGTAACCTTCTCCAACTCTCCCAGATCTCTGTAACCTCCTCCAACTCTCCCAGATCTCTGTAACCTCCTCCAACCCTCCCAGATCTCTGTAACCTCCTCCGACTCTCCCAGATCTCTGTAACCTCCTCCGACTCTCCCAGATCTCTATAACCTCCTCCAACCCTCCCAGATCTCTATAACCTCCTCCAACCCTCCCAGATCTCTATAACCTCCTCCAACCCTCCCAGATCTCTGTAACCTCCTCCGACTCTCCCAGATCTCTATAACCTCCTCCGACTCTCCCAGATCTCTGTAACCTCCTCCGACTCTCCCAGATCTCTATAACCTCCTCCAACCCTCCCAGATCTCTGTAACCTCCTCCAACTCTCCCAGATCTCTATAACCTCCTCCAACTCTCCCAGATCTCTGTAACCTTCTCCAACTCTCCCAGATCTCTGTAACCTCCTCCAACTCTCCCAGATCTCTGTAACCTCCTCCAACCCTCCCAGATCTCTGTAACCTCCTCCGACTCTCCCAGATCTCTGTAACCTCCTCCGACTCTCCCAGATCTCTATAACCTCCTCCAACCCTCCCAGATCTCTATAACCTCCTCCAACCCTCCCAGATCTCTGTAACCTCCTCCAACTCTCCCAGATCTCTATAACCTCCTCCAACCCTCCCAGATCTCTGTAACCTCCTCCGACCCTCCCAGATCTCTGTAACCTCCTCCAACTTTCCCAGATCTCTGTAACCTCCTCCAACTCTCCCAGATCTCTATAACCTCCTCCAACTCTCCCAGATCTCTGTAACCTCCTCCAACTCTCCCAGATCTCTATAACCTCCTCCAACTCTCCCAGATCTCTATAACCTCCTCCAACCCTCCCAGATCTCTATAACCTCCTCCAACCCTCCCAGATCTCTGTAACCTCCTCCGACTCTCCCAGATCTCTATAACCTCCTCCGACTCTCCCAGATCTCTGTAACCTCCTCCAACTCTCCCAGATCTCTGTAACCTCCTCCAACCCTCCCAGATCTCTGTAACCTCCTCCGACCCTCCCAGATCTCTGTAACCCTCCTCCAGCCCCTCCGACCCTCCCAGATCTCTGTAACCCTCCTCCAACCCTCCCAGATCTCTCTAATCTCCTCCGACCCTCCCAGATCTCTGCGCTCCTCCAATTCCGGCCTCTTGCCCATCCCCCCGATTCCCATCGCTCCACCATTGGCGGCCGTGCCTTCAGCTGCCTGGGGCCTCTGTGCTCTGGAATTCCCTCCCTAAACCTCTCCGCCCTTCTCTCTCCTCCTTTAAGACTCTCCTTAAAACCTCCCTCTTTGACCCAAGCTTTTGGTCACCTGTCCTAATATCTCCTGATGTGGCTCGGGGTCTGATTTTGTCTGATTGACGCTCCCGTAAAGCACCTCGGGGATGTTTTACTGCGTTAAAAGGCGCAATATTAATGGCAGATGTTGTGTTTGATCTGAAGTCTCCTTTCGCCCTCTCCACAGCACTCCCCTCGGTGTTCCTGGAAAGACGATGGGTGTAATGTTCACTCCGCTGACAGTAAAGTACGTGTATTATGACACAGAAAGAATCGGAGGTAAGAATCACTGAACCAAACACGGGAATCGTATTGTGTTATTACAGGAATAGTCCCTGTCCGCAGACTCTCCCCCCCCCGGCGAGGGACGGGACCGAGAGGCTCCTGTCTCCAGACTCTCCCCTCGGTGAGGGACGGGACCGAGAGGCTCCCGTCTCCAGACTCTCCCCTCAGTGAGGGACGGGACCGAGAGGCTCCTGTCTCCAGACTCCCCTCGGTGAGGGACGGGACCGAGAGGCTCCTGTCTCCAGACTCTCCCCTCAGTGAGGGACGGGACCGAGAGACTCCTGTCTCCAGACTTCCCCCTCGGTGAGGGACGGGACCGAGAGGCTCCTGTCACCAGACTCTCCCCTCAGTGAGGGACGGGACCGAGAGGCTCCCGTCTCCAGACTCTCCCCCCGGCGAGGGACAGGACCGAGAGGCTCCTGTCTCCAGACTCTCCCCTCGGTGAGGGACGGGACCGAGAGGCTCCTGTCTCCAGACTCTCCCCTCGGTGAGGGACGGGACCGAAAGGCTCCTGTCTCCGGACTCTCCCCTCGGTGAGGGACGGGACCGAGAGGCTCCCGTCTCCGGACTCTCCCCTCGGCGAGGGACGGGACCGAGAGGCTCCTGTCTCCAGACTCTCCCCTCGGTGAGGGACGGGACCGAGAGGCTCCTGTCTCCAGACTCTCCCCTCGGTGAGGGACGGGACCGAGAGGCTCCCGTCTCCGGACTCTCCCCTCGGTGAGGGACGGGACCGAGAGGCTCCCGTCTCCGGACTCTCCCCTCGGTGAGGGACGGGACCGAGAGGCTCCCGTCTCCAGACTCTCCCCTCGGTGAGGGACGGGACCGAGAGGCTCCTGTCTCCAGACTCTCCCCTCGGTGAGGGACGGGACCGAGAGGCTCCCGTCTCCAGACTCTCCCCTCGGTGAGGGACGGGACCGAGAGGCTCCTGTCTCCAGACTCTCCCCTCGGTGAGGGACAGGACCGAGAGGCTCCTGTCTCCAGACTCTCCCCTCGGTGAGGGACGGGACCGAGAGGCTCCTGTCTCCAGACTCCCCCCTCGGTGGGGGACGGGACCGAGAGGCTCCTGTCTCCAGACTCTCCCCTCAGTGAGGGACAGGACCGAGAGGCTCCTGTCTCCAGACTCTCCCCTTGGTGAGGAACGGGACCGAGAGGCTCCCGTCTCCGGACTCTCCCCTCGGTGAGGGACAGGACCGAGAGGCTCCTGTCTCCAGACTCCCCCCTCGGTGAGGGACGGGACCGAGAGGCTCCTGTCTCCAGACTCTCCCCTCGGTGAGGAACGGGACCGAGAGGCTCCTGTCTCCAGACTCTCCCCTCAGTGAGGGACGGGACCGAGAGGCTCCCGTCTCCAGACTCTCCCCTCGGTGAGGGACGGGACCGAGAGGCTCCCGTCTCCAGACTCTCCCCATGGTTCCCGACGGGCCCCTGCGTGTCAGTCAGAGCGCAAGTGCAAGTGTGACGCCTCCGGCGTGACAGGAAGCGACCGTGACGCTGGCTCGATGCGAACGGTTATCCGGCTTTGGATCGTTGATTAATTTTGTTTCTCGTCCCCTTCCCCTCAGTCGACGTGATTCAGAGAACAAGAATCAGCCCCAATCGGACCATCAGCCTCTCCAGCGACCTCCAGCAGGTTGGCACTTCTGCTGCCCGAATACAGGACATGCTGACCACCGTTCTCCAGTACGCGGAGGAAGTTCTGGTGAGTTCTGACGCCCCTCCAACGCCTCGCCTCCGTCGTCCAGCTGGGCGGGACTGCCCTCGTCCGGTTCCGCTCTTTCCTCTGCAGTCCGAGCCAGGGAATCACCTGCGCTGCCTCCTCCTCCCGCTCCCGCACCGTCACCTCTGGAGTCCCCCGAGGATCTGTCCCCTCCGATTCCTCGTCGACGTGGCCGCCCCTCCGCGACGTCGTCCGAAAACACGGCGTCGGGTTCCACACGTAGGCTGACGGGGGCCCACCCCAGCTCGACCTCACCGCCACCTCCCTCGATCTGGGAGGGTCGGAGGGGCTGGAGGAGGTTACAGAGATCTGGGAGGGTCGGAGGGGCTGGAGGAGGTTACAGAGATCTGGGAGGGTCGGAGGGGCTGGAGGAGGTTACAGAGATCTGGGAGGGTCGGAGGGGCTGGAGGAGGTTACAGAGATCTGGGAGGGTCAGAGGGGCTGGATGAGGTTACAGAGATCTGGGAGGGTCGGAGGGGCTGCAGGAGGTTACAGAGATCTGGGAGGGGCTGGAGGAGGTTACAGAGATCTGGGAGGGTCAGAAGGGCTGGAGGAGGTTACAGAGATCTGGGAGGGTCGGAGGGGCTGGAGGAGGTTACAGAGATCTGGGAGGGTCGGAGGGGCTGGAGGAGGTTACAGAGATCTGGGAGGGGCTGGAGGAGGTTACAGAGATCTGGGAGGGTCGGAGGGGCTGGAGGAGGTTACAGAGATCTGGGAGGGTCGGAGGGGCTGCAGGAGGTTACAGAGATCTGGGAGGGTCGGAGGGGCTGGAGGAGGTTACAGTGATCTGGGAGGGCTGGAGGAGGTTACAGAGATCTGGGAGGGTCGGAGGGGCTGGAGGAGGGTTACAGAGATCTGGGAGGGTCGGAGGGGCTGGAGGAGGGTTACAGAGATCTGGGAGGGTCGGAGGGGCTGGAGGAGGGTTACAGAGATCTGGGAGGGTCGGAGGGGCTGGAGGAGGTTACAGAGATCTGGGAGGGTCGGAGGGGCTGGAGGAGGGTCACAGAGATCTGGGAGGGTCGGAGGGGCTGGAGGAGGGTGACAGAGATCCGGGAGGGTCGGAGGGGCTGGAGGAGGTTACAGAGATCTGGGAGGGTCGGAGGGGCTGGAGGAGGTTACAGTGATCTGGGAGGGTCGGAGGGGCTGGAGGAGGTTACAGAGATCGGGGAGGGTCGGAGGGGCTGGAGGAGGACGCTGTTTGTCCGACGTCCAGTACCGGATAGCAACACAGGAACAGGAGGAGGCCATTCAGCCCCTCGTGCCTGCTCCGCCATTTGAAAAGATCATGGCTGATCTGTGATCTAACTCCATAAACCTGCCTTTGGCCCATATCCCTTAATACCTTTGGTTGCCAAAAAGCTATCTATCTCAGATTTAAATTTAGCGATTGAGCTAGTATCAATTGCAGTTTGCGGAAGAGAGTTCCAAACTTCTACCCACCCTTTGTGTGTAGAAATGTTTTCTAATCTCGCTCCTGAAAGGTCTGGCTCTAATTTTTAGACTGTGCCCCCTACTCCTAAAATCCCCAACCAGCGGAAATAGTTTCTCTCTATCCACCCTATCTGTTCCCCTTAATATCTTATAAACTTCGATCACCCCTTAACCTTCGAAACTCCGGAGAATACAACCCCAATTTGTGTAATCTCTCCTCGTAACTTAACCCTTGAAGTCCGGGTATCATTCTAGTAAACCTACGCTGCACTCCCTCCAAGGACAATATGTCCTTCCGAAGGTGCGGTGCCCAGAACTGCTCACAGTACTCCAGGTGCGGTCTAACCAGGGTTTTGTATAGCTGCAGCATAACTTCTGCCCCCTTGTACTCCAGTCCTCCAGATATAAAGGCCAGCGTTCCATTAGCCTCATTGATTTTATTGGATGAGCAGAAATATCCTCCAACTAAATATTGGCAAGACCGAAGCCATCGTCAGTGGCCCCCGTCCGCAAAATCCGTTGCCCAGCCACCGACTCCATCCCCCTCCCCCTGGCCACTGTCCGAGGCTGGACCGGGGCCTTGGCATCCTCGGCGTCCGATTTGACCCTGAGGTGACCTTCCGACCGCACATCGGCTCCGTCGCCAAGACCGCCTGCTTCCACCTGGCGTGAAATCGCCCGTCTCCCCCCCCCGCTCTGCCTCAGCTCGTCTGCCGCTGAAACCCTCGTCCGCCTCCTTTGTCACCTCCGGACTCCGCTGTTCCCAACGCTCTCCCACCTTTGCGGGCTCCGCAACCATCAGCTCATCTGGAGCTCTGCTGGCCCCCTCCGTATCCCAACTCGCACCCAGTCCCATTCGCCCCCTGTGCTCGCTGTAACCCTCCTCCAGCCCCTCCGACCCTCCCACATCTCTGTAACCCTCCTCCAGCCCCTCCGACCCTCCCAGATCTCTGTAACCTCCTCCAGCCCCCCCCCTCCCAGATCTCTGTAACCTCCTCCAGCCCCTCCGACCCTCCCAGATCTCTGTAACCTCCTCCAGCCTCTCCAACCCTCCCAGATCTCTGTAACCTCCTCCAGCCCCTCCGACCCTCCCAGATCTCTGCAACCCTCCTCCAGCCCCTCCGACCCTCCCAGATCTCTGCAACCTCCTCCAGCCCCTCCGACCCTCCCAGATCTCTGTAACCCTCCTCCAGCCCCTCCGACACTCCCAGATCTCTGCAACCCTCCTCCAGCCCCTCCGACCCTCCCAGATCTCTGCAACCTCCTCCAGCCCCTCCGACCCTCCCAGATCTCTGTAACCCTCCTCCAGCCCCTCCGACCCTCCCAGATCTCTGCGACCCTCCCAGATCTCTGTAACCTCCTCCAGCCCCTCCGACCCTCCCAGATCTCTGTAACCTCCTCCAGCCCCTCCGACCCTCCCAGATCTCTGTAACCTCCTCCTGCCCCTCCAACCCTCCCAGATCTCTGTAACCCTCCTCCAGCCCCTCCAACCCTCCCAGATCTCTGCAACCTCCTCCAGCCCCTCCGACCCTCCCAGATCTCTGTAACCTCCTCCAGCCCCTCCGACCCTCCCAGATCTCTGTAACCTCCTCCAGCCCCTCCGACCCTCCCAGATCTCTGTAACCTCCTCCAGCCCCTCCGACCCTCCCAGATCTCTGTAACCCTCCTCCAGCCCCTCCGACCCTCCCAGATCTCTGTAACCCTCCTCCAGCCCCTCCGACCCTCCCAGATCTCTGCAACATCCTCCGACCCTCCTCCAATTCTGGCCTCTTGCCCATCCCCCCCGATTCCCATCGCTCCACCATTGGCGGCCGTGCCTTCAGCTGCCTGTGGCCTCTGTGCTCTGGAATTCCCTCCCTGAACCTCTCCGCCCCTCTCTCTCTCTCCTCCTTTAAAACCCTCCTTAAAACCTCCCTCTTTGACCGAGCTTTTGGCCACCTGTCCGAATATCTCCTCACGTGAAATTTTGTCTGATTTATGCTCCTGTGAAGTGCCCTGGCATTGAGGTAGCGCTGACTGATCGGATCCCAGCCCCTCAGTCTCTCTCTCTCACGCACTCTCTCCCTCCAGTCAGGAAAAGTAACAGCAGACAACACAGTGGGAAGATTCCTCATCGATCTGGTCAATAAGGTCCCAAAGATTTCTGCCCAGGATTTCGAAGCGATGCTTAACAGCAACATCAACGTGAGTATTTAATCTAATCGAGGGGTTCGATGGGGTTTATATATAGAATAACAGATACCCGGGAGTGAGTTACAGACTGGAATCTAATCGAGGGGTTCGGGGGGTTTATATATAGAATAACAGATACCCGGGAGTGAGTTACAGACTGGAATCTAATCGAGGGGTTCGGTGGGGTTTATATATAGAATAACAGATACCCGGGAGTGAGTTACAGACTGGAATCTAATCGAGGGGTTCGGGGGGGTTTATATATGGAATAACAGATACCCGGGAGTGAGTTACAGACTGGAATCTAATCGAGGGGTTCGGGGGGCTTTATATATTGAATAACAGATACCCGGGAGTGAGTTACAGACTGGGGTCTAATCGAGGGGTTCGGGGGGTTTATATATAGAATAACAGATACCCGGGAGTGAGTTACAGACTGGAATCTAATCGAGGGGTTCGGGGGGTTTATATATAGAATAACAGATACCCGGGAGTGAGTTACAGACTGGAATCTAATCGAGGGGTTCGGGGGGTTTATATATAGAATAACAGATACCCGGGAGTGAGTTACAGACTGGAATCTAATCGAGGGGTTCGGGGGGTTTATATATAGAATAACAGATACCCGGGAGTGAGTTACAGACTGGAATCTAATCGAGGGGTTCGGGGGGTTTATATATAGAATAACAGATACCTGGGAGTGAGTTACAGACTGGAATCTAATCGAGGGGTTCGGGGGTGTTTATATATAGAATAACAGATACCCGGGAGTGAGTTACAGACTGGAATCTAATCGAGGGGTTCGGGGGGTTTATATATAGAATAACAGATACCCGGGAGTGAGTTACAGACTGGAATCTGATCGAGGGGTTCGGGGGGGTTTATATATAGAATAACAGATACCCGGGAGTGAGTTACAGGCTGGAATCTAATCGAGGGGTTCGGGGGGTTTATATATAGAATAACAGATACCCGGGAGTGAGTTACAGACTGGAATCTAATCGAGTGGTTCGATGGGGTTTATATATAGAATAACAGATACCCGGGAGTGAGTTACAGACTGGAATCTAATCGAGGGGTTCGATGGGGTTTATATATAGAATAACAGATACCCGGGAGTGAGTTACAGACTGGAATCTAATCGAGGGGTTCGGGGGGTTTATATATAGAATAACAGATACCCGGGAGTGTGTTACAGACTGGAATCTAATCGAGGGGTTCGGGGGGTTTATATATAGAATAACAGATACCCGGGAGTGAGTTCCAGACTGGAATCTAATCGAGGGGTTCGGGGGGTTTATATATAGAATAACAGATACCCGGGAGTGAGTTACAGACTGGAATCTAATCGAGGGGTTCGGGGGGGTTGATATTTAGAATAACAGATACCCGGGAGTGAGTTACAGACTGGAATCTAATCGAGGGGTTCGGGGGGGTTCATATATAGAATAACAGATATCCGGGAGTGAGTTACAGACTGGAATCTAATCGAGGGGTTCGGGAGGGTTTATATATAGAATAACAGATACCCGGGAGTGAGTTACAGACTGGAATCTAATCGAGGGGTTCGGGGGGGTTTATATATAGAATAACAGATACCCGGGAGTGAGTTACAGACTGGAATCTAATCGAGGGGTTCGGGGGGGTTTATATATAGAATAACAGATATCCGGGAGTGAGTTACAGACTGGAATCTAATCGAGGGGTTCGGGGGGTTTATATATAGAATAACAGATACCCGGGAGTGAGTTACAGACTGGAATCTAATCGAGGGGTTCGGGGGGGTTTATATATAGAATAACAGATACCCGGGAGTGAGTTACAGACTGGAATCTAATCGAGGGGTTCGGGGGGTTTATATATAGAATAACAGATACCCGGGAGTGAGTTACAGACTGGAATCTAATCGAGGGGTTCGGGGGGTTTATGTATAGAATAACAGATACCCGGGAGTGAGTTACAGACTGGAATCTAATCGAGGGGTTCGGGGGGGTTCATATATAGAATAACAGATACCCGGGAGTGAGTTACAGGCTGGAATCTAATCGAGGGGTTCGATGGGTTTGATATATAGAATAACAGATACCCGGGAGTGAGTTCCAGACTGGAATCTAATCGAGGGTTTCGGGGGGGTTTATATATAGAATAACAGATACCCGGGAGTGAGTTCCAGACTGGAATCAAATCGAGGGGTTCGGGGGGGGTTTATATATAGAATAACAGATACCCGGGAGTGAGTTACAGGCTGGAATCTAATCGAGGGGTTCGGGAGGTTTATATATAGAATAACAGATACCCGGGAGTGAGTTACAGACTGGAATCTAATCGAGGGGTTCGGGGGGTTTATATATAGAATAACAGATACCCGGGAGTGAGTTACAGACTGGAATCTAATCGAGGGGTTCGGGGGGTTTATATATAGAATAACAGATACCCGGGAGTGAGTTACAGACTGGAATCTAATCGAGGGGTTCGGGGGTTAACGGCCCCGGTTGATTGAAGGACTCTCCTCTGTTCCCCCGTGCAGGATTTGCTGATGGTGACCTACCTGTCGAACCTCACCCAGGCGCAGATCTCTCTGAATGAAAAGCTCGTGGCTTTGTAGTCTCACTTCAAGGGACCCGGACGTTCGTACGACAAGAGCCACATTTGTGGCACAAGTGTGTTTGATTTGTTAGAAGATTATTGATGTGTTTCTCTGAAATTCCTCATAAAAATTAAATGCTTGTGACTTGATTTTGAGCTGGTTTGTCGTATGGCATCTTTATCTCTCTCTCTCTCTCTCTGTCTCTGTCTCTGTCTGTCTCTCTCTCGGTGTCTCTGTCTGTCTGTCACTCTCTATCTCTCTCTCCATCTCTCTACCTGCCCTGGGACAGTGTAGAGGGAGCTTTACTCTGTATCTAACCCTGTACCTGCCCTGGGAGTGTTTGATGGGACAGTGCAGAGGGAGCTTTACTCTGTATCTAACCCTGTACCTGCCCTGGGAGTGTTTGACGGGACAGTTTAGAGGGAGCTTTACTCTGTATCTGACCCTGTACCTGCCCTGGGAGTGTTTGATGGGACAGTGTAGAGGGAGCTTTACTCTGTATCTCACCCTGTACCTGCCTTGAGAGTGTTTGATGGGACAGTGTCGAGGGAGCTTTACTCTGTATCTCACCCTGTACCTGCCCTGGGAGTGTTTGACGGGACGGTGTAGAGGGAGCTTTACTCTGTATCTAACCCTGTACCTGCCCTGGGAGTGTTGGATGGGACAGTTTAGAGGGAGCTTTACTCTGTATCTAACCCTGTACCTGCCCTGGGAGTGTTTGATGGGACAGTGTCGAGGGAGCTTTACTCTGTATCTAACCCTGTACCTGACCTGGGAGTGTTTGATGGGACAGTGTCGAGGGAGCTTTACTCTGTATCTAACCCTGTACCTGACCTGGGAGTGTTTGACGGGACGGTGTAGAGGGAGCTTTACTCTGTATCTAACCCTGTACCTGCCCTGGGAGTGTTTGACGGGACGGTGTAGAGGGAGCTTTACTCTGTATCTAACCCTGTACCTGCCCTGGGAGTGTTTGATGGGACAGTGTAGAGGGAGCTTTACTCTGTATCTAACCCTGTACCTGCCCTGGGAGTGTTTGATGGGACAGTTTAGAGGGAGCTTTACTCTATATCTAACCCTGTACCTACCCTGGGAGTGTTTGATGGGACAGTGTCGAGGGAGCTTTACTCTGGATCCAACCCTGTACCTGCCCTGGGAATGTTTGATGGGACAGTGTAGGGGGAGCTTTACTCTGTATCTAACCCTGAGCTGCCCTGGGAGTGTTTGATGGGACAGTGTAGATGGAGCTTTACTCTGTTTCTAACCCTGTACCTGCCCTGGGAGTGTTTGATGGGACAGTGTAGAGGGAGCTTTACTCTGTATCTAACCTGTGCTGTACCTGCTCTGGGAGTGTTTGATGGGACAGAGTAGAGGGAGCTTTACTCTGTATCTAACCCTGTACCTGCCCTGGGAGTGTTTGATGGGACAGTGTGGAGGGAGCTTTACTCTGTATCTAACCCTGTACCTGCCCTGGGAGTGTTTGATGGGACAGTGTCGAGGGAGCTTTACTCTGTATCTAACCCTGTACCTGCCCTGGGAGTGTTTGATGGGACAGTGTGGGGGGAGCTTTACTCTGTATCTAACCCTGTACCTGCCCTGGGAGTGTTTGATGGGACAGTGCAGAGGGAGCTTTACTCTGTATCTAACCCTGTACCTGCCCTGGGAGTGTTTGATGGGACAGTGCAGAGGGAGCTTTACTCTGTATCTAACCCTGTACCTGCCCTGGGAGTGTTTGATGGGACAGTGCAGAGGGAGCTTTCCTCTGGATCTAACCCTGTACCTGCCCTGGGAGTGTTTGATGGGACAGTGTGGAGGGAGCTTTACTCTGTGTCTAACCCTGTACCTGCCCTGGGAGTGTTTGATGGGACAGTGTAGAGGGAGCTTTACTCTGTTTCTAACCCTGTACCTGCCCTGGGATTGTTTGACGGGACAGTGTAGAGGGAGCTTTACTCTGTGTCTAACCCTGTACCTGCCCTGCGAGTGTTTGATGGGACAGTGTCGAGGGAGCTTTACTCTGTGTCTAACCCTGTACCTGCCCTGCGAGTGTTTGACGGGACAGTGTAGAGGGAGCTTTACTCTGTGTCTCACCCTGTACCTGCCCTGCGAGTGTTTGATGGGATAGTGTAGAGGGAGCTTTACTCTGTATCTCACTCTGTACCTGCTCTGGGAGTGTTTGGTGGGACAAGAGTAGAGGGAGCTTTACTCTGTATCTAACCCTGTACCTGCCCTGCGAGTGTTTGATGGGACAGTGTCGAGGGAGCTTTATTCTGTATATTACCCGTGCTGTACCTGCCCTGGGATTGTTTGATGGGACAGTGTCGAGGGAGCTTTACTCTGTATCTCACCCTGTCCCTGACCCTGGGAGTATTTGATGGGACAGTGTAGAGGGAGCTTTACTCTGTATCTAACCCTGTACCTGCCCTGGGAGTGTTTGATGGGACAGTGTCGAGGGAGCTTTACTCTGTATCTCACCCTGTCCCTGACCCTGGGAGTATTTGATGGGACAGTGTAGAGGGAGCTTTACTCTGTATCTAACCCTGTACCTGCCCTGGGAGTGTTTGATGGGACAGTGTAGAGGGAGCTTTACTCTGTATCTAACCCTGTACCTGCCCCTGGGAGTGTTTGATGGGACAGTGTAGAGGGAGCTTTACTCGGTATCTAACCCTGTACCTGCCCCTGGGAGTGTTTGATGGGACAGTGTAGAGGGAGCTTTACTCTGTATCTAACCCTGTACGTGACCCTGGGAGTGTTTGACGGGACAGTGCAGAGGGAGCTTTACTCTGTATCTAACCCTGTACCTGCCCCTGGGAGTGTTTGATGGGACAGTGTGGAGGGAGCTTTACTCTGTATCTAACCCTGTACCTGCCCTGGGAGTGTTTGATGGGACAGTGTAGAGGGAGCTTTACTCTGTATCTAACCCTGTACCTGCCCTGGGAGTGTTTGATGGGACAGTGTAGAGGGAGCTTTACTCTGTATCTAACCCTGTACCTGACCCTGGGAGTGTTTGATGGGACAGTGTGGAGGGAGCTTTACTCTGTATCTAACCCTGTACCTGCCCTGGGAGTGTTTGATGGGACAGTCTAGAGGGAGCTTTACTCTGTATCTAACCCTGTACCTGACCCTGGGAGTGTTTGATGGGACAGTGTAGAGGGAGCTTTGCTCTGTATCTAACCCTGTACCTGCCCTGGGAGTGTTTGATGGGACAGTGCAGAGGGAGCTTTACTCTGTATCTAACCCTGTACCTGCCCTGGGAGTGTTTGATGGGACAGTGTGGAGGGAGCTTTACTCTGTATCTAACCCTGTACCTGCCCTGGGAGTGTTTGATGGGACAGTGTAGAGGGAGCTTTACTCTGTATCTAACCCTGTACCTACCCTGGGAGTGTTTGATGGGACAGTGTGGAGGGAGCTTTACTCTGTATCTAACCCTGTACCTGCCCCTGGGAGTGTTTGATGGGACAGTGTGGAGGGAGCTTTACTCTGTATCTAACCCTGTACCTGCCCCTGGGAGTGTTTCATGGGACAGTGTAGAGGGAGCTTTACTCTGTATCTAACCCTGTACCTGCCCCTGGGAGTGTTTGACGGGACAGTGTGGAGGGAGCTTTACTCTGTGTATCTAACCCGTGCTGTACCTGCTCTGGGAGGGTTGGACTCTGAGACCTGTCACTGTTTCGGGGAGTGTTAGATTGTGGCCGATTTTGACTCACCTCCAGGTCCAGGTAACTGGGGTGTGTTCGAAGCGGCTGGTGGTTTAAAGGGAGAGATTCATTCTCTGTCCAAACCATTTCGTGCCACTTTGCCGCAAATCCTCGGTAATATGGGAACAAACGAAGGCCATTCAGCCCCTCGAGCCTGTTACACAGGAACAGGAGGAGGCCCATTCAGCCCCCTCGAGCCTGTTACACAGGAACAGGAGGAGGCCCATTCAGCCCCCTCGAGCCTGTTACACAGGAACAGGAGGAGGCCCATTCAGCCACTCGAGTCTGTTACACAGGAACAGGAGGAGGCCCATTCAGCCACTCGAGCCTGTTACTCAGGAACAGGAGGAGGCCCATTCAGCCCCTCGAGCCTGTTACACAGGAACAGGAGGAGGCCATTCAACCCCTCGAGCCTGTTACTCAGGAACAGGAGGAGGCCATTCAGCCCCTCGAGTCTCTGTTGCACGGGAACAGGAGGAGGCCATTCAGCCCCTCGAGTCTCTGTTGCACGGGAACAGGAGGAGGCCATTCAACCCCTCGAGCCTGTTACACACGAACAGAAGGAGGCCATTCAGCCCCTCGAGTCTGTTACACAGGAACAGGAGGAGGCCCATTCAGCCACTCGAGTCTGTTACACAGGAACAGGAGGAGGCCCATTCAGCCCCCTCGAGCCTGTTACACAGGAACAGGAGGAGGCCCATTCAGCCACTCGAGTCTGTTGCACAGGAACAGGAGGAGGCCATTCAACCCCTCGAGCCTGTTACTCAGGAACAGGAGGAGGCCCATTCAGCCCCTCGAGCCTGTTACACAGGAACAGGAGGAGGCCATTCAACCCCTCGAGCCTGTTACTCAGGAACAGGAGGAGGCCATTCAGCCCCTCGAGTCTCTGTTGCACGGGAACAGGAGGAGGCCATTCAGCCCCTCGAGTCTCTGTTACACAGGAACAGGAGGAGGCCCATTCAGCCCCCTCGAGCCTGTTACTCAGGAACAGGAGGAGGCCCATTCAGCCACTCGAGTCTGTTGCACAGGAATAGGAGGAGGCCATTCAACCCCTCGAGTCTCTGTTACACAGGAACAGGAGGAGGCCCATTCAGCCCCTCGAGCCTGTTACACAGGAACAGGAGGAGGCCCATTCAGCCCCTCGAGTCTGTTGCACAGGAACAGGAGGAGGCCCATTCAGCCCCCTCGAGCCTGTTACACAGGAACAGGAGGAGGCCCATTCAGCCACTCGAGTCTGTTACACAGGAACAGGAGGAGGCCCATTCAGCCCCCTCGAGCCTGTTACACAGGAACAGGAGGAGGCCCATTCAGCCCCCTCGAGCCTGTTACACAGGAACAGGAGGAGGCCCATTCAGCCCCTCGAGTCTGTTACACAGGAACAGGAGGAGGCCCATTCAGCCCCCTCGAGCCTGTTACACAGGAACAGGAGGAGGCCCATTCAGCCCCTCGAGCCTGTTACACAGGAACAGGAGGAGGCCATTCAACCCCTCGAGCCTGTTACTCAGGAACAGGAGGAGGCCATTCAGCCCCTCGAGTCTCTGTTGCACGGGAACAGGAGGAGGCCATTCAGCCCCTCGAGTCTCTGTTGCACGGGAACAGGAGGAGGCCATTCAACCCCTCGAGCCTGTTACACACGAACAGAAGGAGGCCATTCAGCCCCTCGAGTCTGTTACACAGGAACAGGAGGAGGCCCATTCAGCCACTCGAGTCTGTTACACAGGAACAGGAGGAGGCCCATTCAGCCCCCTCGAGCCTGTTACACAGGAACAGGAGGAGGCCCATTCAGCCACTCGAGTCTGTTGCACAGGAACAGGAGGAGGCCATTCAACCCCTCGAGCCTGTTACTCAGGAACAGGAGGAGGCCCATTCAGCCCCTCGAGCCTGTTACACAGGAACAGGAGGAGGCCATTCAACCCCTCGAGCCTGTTACTCAGGAACAGGAGGAGGCCATTCAGCCCCTCGAGTCTCTGTTGCACGGGAACAGGAGGAGGCCATTCAGCCCCTCGAGTCTCTGTTACACAGGAACAGGAGGAGGCCCATTCAGCCCCCTCGAGCCTGTTACTCAGGAACAGGAGGAGGCCCATTCAGCCACTCGAGTCTGTTGCACAGGAATAGGAGGAGGCCATTCAACCCCTCGAGTCTCTGTTACACAGGAACAGGAGGAGGCCCATTCAGCCCCTCGAGCCTGTTACACAGGAACAGGAGGAGGCCCATTCAGCCCCTCGAGTCTGTTGCACAGGAACAGGAGGAGGCCCATTCAGCCCCTCGAGCCTGTTGCACAGGAACAGGAGGAGGCCCATTCAGCCCCTCGAGCCTGTTACACAGGAACAGGAGGAGGCCCATTCAGCCCCTCGGGCCTGTTACACAGGAACAGGAGGAGGCCCATTCAGCCCCTCGAGCTTGTTCCGCAGGAACAGGAGGAGGCCCATTCAGGCCCCTCGAGCCTGTTACACAGGAACAGGAGGAGGCCCATTCAGCCCCCTCGAGCCTGTTACACAGGAACAGGAGGAGGCCCATTCAGCCCCTCGAATGTTACACAGGAACAGGAGGAGGCCCATTCAGCCCCTCGAGCCTGTTACACAGGAACAGGAGGAGGCCCATTCAGCCCCTCGGGCCTGTTACGCAGGAACAGGAGGAGGCCCATTCAGCCCCTCGAGCTTGTTACGCAGGAACAGGAGGAGGCCCATTCAGCCCCTCGAGCCTGTTACACAGGAACAGGAGGAGGCCATTCAGCCCCTCGAGCCTGTTACGCAGGAACAGGAGGAGGCCGTACCTGGAAAGGCCCGTTTTATTGTGAAGGATGAAGGAATTCCTGGACGGGACATGTTTTTGACAGATGATTGGCTTCTTTCAAAGACCTGTCTTTTAAGAAAAAAACACACGTCCAAGACGATGGGAAAAATAATTGACTTGTTTTTAATCCATGGTCTGCCATTAAATGGCCAGTCATGGGGGGAACGTGACACACTGCAAATGGCCGCCCTGATTTCCCAATAAATGGCCAGTAAGGGGGGAGCATGACACACTGCAAATGGCCGCCCTTATCGCCCATTAAATGGCCAGTCATGGGGGGGGAACGTGACACACTGTAAATGGCCGCCTTGACCTGCCATGAAATGGCCAGTTAAGGGGGGAACGTGACACACTGCAAATGGCCGCTCTGATCTGCCATTAAATGGCCAGTAAACGGGGGACATGACACACTGCAAATGGCCGCCCTGATCTGCCATTAAATGGCCAGTAATGGGGGGGAACGTGACACACTGCAAATGGCCGCCCTGACCTGCCATTAAATGGCCAGTAATGGGGGGGAACGTGACACACTGCAAATGGCCGCCCTGATTTCCCAATAAATGTCCAGTCAACGGGGGACGTGACACACTGCAAATGGCTGCCCTCATCTGCCATTAAATGGCCAGTAAGGGGGGAGCATGACACACTGCAAATGGCCGCCCTGATCTGCCATTAAATGGCCAGTAAAGGGGGGAACGTGACACACTGCAAATGGCCGCCCTGATCTGCCATTAAACGGCCAGTAAATGGGGGGGAACGTGACACACTGCAAATGGCCGCCCTGATCTGCCATTAAATGGCCAGGAAATGGGGGGGAACGTGACACACTGCAAATGGCCACCCTGATCTGCCGTTGAATGGCCAGTAAACGGGGGACATGACACACTGCAAATGGCCGCCCTGATCTGTCATTAAATGGCCAGTAAAGGGGGGACAGCGACACACTGCAAATGGCCGCCCTGATTTCCCAATAAATGGCCAGTTTGGGGGGCGCATGACACACTGCAAATGGCCGCCCTGATCTGCCATTAAACGGCCAGTAAACGGGGGGGAGAACGTGACACACTGCAAATGGCCGCCCTGGCCTACCTAACTCCCTCCCCGCCCCCTCCCGCCCCGAGATACGAAAGCCCCAAACACCAGCCCTCCGAGGAACGGGCCCCGGGCCTCGACATGACCCCAGGTCACGCAGAGCCACTCCGGGGAGAATCGCAACGACCAACCCCCCACTCCCACCCCTCCTCCCGGAGGTCACGGACGAAAGCGACAGACGCGGCGTCTCCCCGGGCGTCTGTCGCGGGACGCCCTGGTCGCAGCAGCAGCAGCAGCAGCAGCTCCTCGTGGATCAGGCCCGCCTGGTTCTTGCGCCATTCCTCGTCGCCCTGCCACCTGAGGGAAGGAGAGCATCGAGGCAATGAGAGACAGTCAGTTCCCTCTCCCCCCTCCTCCTCCTCCTCCTCCCCAGCCCACCCCCGACTCCCGGGGGGTGATAAAGATCCCACAGACACGATCGCAAGCTCCCTCGACACTGTCCCGTCAAACACTCCCAGGGGCAGGTACAGGGTTAGATACAGAGTAAAGCTCCCTCTACACTGTCCCATCAAACACTCCCTGGGGCAGGTACAGGGTTAGATACAGAGTAAAGCTCCCTCTACACTGTCCCATCAAACACTCCCAGGGCAGGTACAGGGTTAGATACAGAGTAAAGCTCCCTCTACACTGTCCCATCAAACACTCCCAGGGTCAGGTACAGGGTTGGATACAGAGTAAAGCTCCCTCTACACTGTCCCATCAAACACTCCCAGGGCAGATACAGGGTGAGATACAGAGTAAAGCTCCCTCTACACTTTCCCGTCAAACGCTCCCAGGGCAGGTACAGGGTTAGATACAGAGTAAAGCTCCCTCTGCACTGTCCCGTCAAACACTCCCAGGGAATCATGATGTGGAGATGCCGGTGATGGACTGGGGTTGACAATTGTAAACAATTTTACAACACCAAGTTATAGTCCAGCAATTTTATTTTAAATTCACAAGCTTTCGGAGATTTTCTCCTTCCTCAGGCAAATGTTTCAAGATCTCCTTGAAGTGCGTAGGCTTCAAGGAGATCTTGAAACATTTGCCTGAGGAAGGAGAAAATCTCCGAAAGCTTGTGAATTTAAAATAAAATTGCTGGACTATAACTTGGTGTTGTAAAATTGTTTACAACTCCCAGGGAAGGTACAGGGTTAGATACAGAGTAAAGCTCCCTCTACACTGTCCCATCAAACACTCCCAGGGCAGGTACAGGGTTAGATACAGAGTAAAGCTCCCTCTACACTGTCCCATCAAACACTCCCAGGGCAGATACAGGGTGAGATACAGAGTAAAGCTCCCTCTGCACTGTCCCATCAAACACTCCCAGGGAAGGTACAGGGTTAGATACAGAGTAAAGCTCCCTCTACACTGTCCCATCAAACACTCCCAGGGTCAGGTACAGGGTTAGATACAGAGTAAAGCTCCCTCTACACTGTCCCATCAAACACTCCCAGGGCAGGTACAGGGTTAGATACAGAGTAAAGCTCCCTCTGCACTGTCCCATCAAACACTCCCAGGGCAGGTACAGGGTGAGATACAGAGTAAAGCTCCCTCCACACTGTCCCGTCAAACACTCCCAGGGGCAGGTACAGGGTTAGATACAGAGTAAAGCTCCCTCTGCACTGTCCCATCAAACACTCCCAGGGCAGGTACAGGGTGAGATACAGAGTAAAGCTCCCTCCACACTGTCCCGTCAAACACTCCCAGGGTCAGGTACAGGGTTAGATACAGAGTAAAGCTCCCTCTGCACTGTCCCATCAAACACTCCCAGGGCAGGTACAGGGTTAGATACAGAGTAAAGCTCCCTCTACACTGTCCCATCAAACACTCCCAGGGCAGGTACAGGGTGAGATACAGAGTAAAGCTCCCTCTACACTGTCCCATCAAACACTCCCAGGGCAGGTACAGGGTTAGATACAGAGTAAAGCTCCCTCTACACTGTCCCATCAAACACTCCCAGGGTCAGGTACAGGGTTAGATAGAGAGTAAAGCTCCCTCTACACTGTCCCATCAAACACTCCCAGGGTCAGGTACAGGGTTAGATACAGAGTAAAGCTCCCTCTACACTGTCCCATCAAACACTCCCAGGGTCAGGTACAGGGTTAGATACAGAGTAAAGCTCCCTCTACACTGTCCCATCAAACACTCCCAGGGCAGGTACAGGGTTAGATACAGAGTAAAGCTCCCTCTGCACTGTCCCGTCAAACACTCCCAGGGCAGGTACAGGGTTAGATACAGAGTAAAGCTCCCTCTCCAGTGTCCCATCAAACACTCCCAGGGTCAGGTACAGGGTTAGATACAGAGTAAAGCTCCCTCTGCACTGTCCCATCAAACACTCCCAGGGCAGGTGCAGGGTGAGATACAGAGTAAAGCTCCCTCTACAGTGTCCCATCAAACACTCCCAGGGCAGGTGCAGGGTGAGATACAGAGTAAAGCTCCCTCTACACTGTCCCATCAAACACTCCCAGGGAAGGTACAGGGTTAGATACAGAGCAAAGCTCCCTCTACACTGTCCCATCAAACACTCCCAGGGCAGGTACAGGGTTAGATACAGAGTAAAGCTCCCTCTACACTGTCCCATCAAACACTCCCAGGGTCAGGTACAGGGTTAGATACAGAGTAAAGCTCCCTCTACACTGTCCCATCAAACACTCCCAGGGTCAGGTACAGGGTTAGATACAGAGCAAAGCTCCCTCTACACTGTCCCGTCAAACACTCCCAGGCCGCTCTATGATTCACGTACCAGATGATCTGACCGCCTCCTCTCTGGTTGGGCGGTCATCCTCTCCCCAGCTGTTCAAGTTTGGCTCAGAGCCAGACGCAGTCCCCGACAACGACATCCCATAATCACCCGGATACATCGTCCGTCCGTGGCGCTCAGGAGCCGGGACGCACTGTTGGTTCTCCGAACTTTGACCTGGGGGGGACAGTGTTAAAGGTCGAGGGTCAGAGCGAGGGCAGATTGGCTGGAGATGAGAGCATGAATTGTGGGTCTCGAACAGGGGAAAAGGGGAGAGACAGAGAGAGAGAGGGGGAGAGACAGACAGAGAGAGGGGGAGAGACAGACAGAGATAGAGAGAGACAGACAGAGAGAGGGAGAGAGACAGACAGAGAGAGGGAGAGAGACAGACAGAGAGAGGGAGAGAGACAGACAGAGAGAGGGAGAGAGACAGACAGAGAGAGGGAGAGAGACAGACAGAGATAGAGAGAGACAGACAGAGATGGAGAGAGACAGACAGAGATAGAGAGAGAGAGACAGAGAGAGGGAGAGAGACAGACAGAGAGATCGAGAGAGACAGACAGAGAGAGGGAGAGAGACAGACAGAGAGAGGGAGAGAGACAGACAGAGAGAGGGAGAGAGATAGAGAGAGACAGACAGGGAGAGGGAGAGAGACAGACAGAGATAGAGAGAGAGAGACAGAGAGAGGGAGAGAGACAGACAGAGAGAGGGAGAGAGACAGACAGAGAGAGGGAGAGAGACAGACAGAGATAGAGAGAGAGAGACAGAGAGAGGGAGAGAGACAGACAGAGTGAGGGAGAGAGATCGAGAGAGACAGACAGAGAGAGGGAGAGAGACAGACAGAGAGAGGGAGAGAGATAGAGACAGACAGAGAGAGGGAGAGAGACAGACAGAGAGAGGGGGAGAGACAGACAGAGAGAGGGAGAGAGATAGAGAGAGACAGAGAGAGAGAGGGGGAGAGACAGACAGAGAGAGGGGGAGAGACAGACAGATAGAGAGAGAGAGACAGAGAGGGAGAGACACAGACAGAGATGGAGAGAGACAGACAGAGATAGAGATAGGGTGAGAGAGAGAGACAGAGATAGGGAGAGAGGGACGGAGAGACAGTGAGAGAGGGAGAAATAGAGAGGAAGACGGAAGGTGAGAGAGACGGAGGGAACAATAGACAGGGAAAGTGAGAGACCGGGAGAGAGACGGAGAGAGAGAGAGAGACAGAGGGAGAGGAAGAGAGAGACAGAAGGGGGAGCGAGAGGGAGAGTGAGAGACGGAGGGAGTGAGAGACAGGGAGAAGAGATGGGTTAGGGAGATGGAGGGAGAAAGAAAGAAAGATAGAGAGCGAGACGGAAAAATGGAGGGTGAGAGAGAGAGATGGACGGAGGGAGAAAGAGACGGAGGGGGGTGGGTAGAGAGAGGGAGCGATAGACAGGGAGATTGAGATACCAGGAGAGATTCAGAGAGAGATGGAGAGAGTCGGGTAGAGACACAGAGTGTGACGGAGGGAGAGAGAGCGAGAGTGACGGAGGGAGAGAGAGCGAGAGAGAGACGGAGGGAGAGACAAAGTGAGAGAGACGGAGGGAGAGAGATGGAGGAAGAGAGAGCGAGAGAGACGGATGGAAAGAGAGAGATGGAGGGAGCGAGAGGCAGAGAGAGAGTTAGAAAGAGAGACGGAGGGAGAGAGAGCGAGAGAGAGACAAAGTGAGAGAGACAGAAAGAGACGGATGGAAAGAGAGAGATGGAGGGAGCGAGAAGCAGAGAGAGAGTTGGAAAGAGAGACAGGGAGAGGGAGACAGAGGGAGTGAGAGATAGGGGGAGGGGGAGAGACAGAGAGAGGAACAGGGAGGGAGAGAGGGATGGAGTGAGGGAGAAGGAGAGACAGAGACAGAGGGGGAGAGAGACAGAGGGAGAGAGACCCACACAGATACAGAGAGAGAGAGGGAGACGGGGAGAGAGGGACGGAGGGAGAGAGAATGAGAGAGACGGGGAGACAGAGAGAGAGACAGACAGAGAGAGAGAGACAGACAGAGAGAGAGAGAGACAGGCAGACAGACAGAGTGGTTGCCTGATTATTCACCCTGGGGTCTGTGTGTGCTTCCCGTCTGTGTTGAACCCTCCGATTGCTCCGTCTGCAGGCAGTCTGTCTCCTGACAATCTGTGGTTATTGGAGAGGGCGAGAGAGGAGGGCCATTAATCAATGAAGGAGGGGCCTCCCCTTCAGGCTCCCCCATTACCCCCTCGACTCTCAGCCCCGGCTCGGGCCCTGATCTGTGAGAGAATCAGCCCAATAATAAGGAGCACCCCGTCCTCCCCACATACCAGGTACAGGAGGGAGATGGGACCGCTGTGCAGGAGAGAGAGAAATCTCCAGACCTCTCTCTCCCTCTGTCCCTCTGTCTTTCCCTCTCTCTCTCCCTCTGTCTCTCCCTCTCTTTCTCCCTCTGTCTCTCTCCCTCTGTCTCTCTCCCTCTGTCTCTCCCCCTCTCCCTCTCTCTATCCCTCCCTCTCCCTCTCCCTCTCTCTCCACCTCCCTCTCCCCCCCTCTCTCCCTCTCCCTCTCTCTCCACCTCCCTCTCTCCCTCACTCTCTCCCTCACTCTCTCTCTCAAACTCTCTCTCTCTCTCTCACTCTCCCTCTCTCTCTCCCACTCTGTCTCCCTCTGTCTCTCTCTTACTCTATCTCTCTCCGTCTCTCTCCATCACTCTTTCTCTCTCCCTCTCTATCTCTGTCACTCTCCGTCTCTCTCTCTCTCTCTGTCACTCTCCGTCTCTCTCTCTGTCTCTCTATCCCTCTCTTTCTCTGTCTCTCTCTCTGTCCCTCTCTGTCTCTCTCTTACTCCCTCTCCCTCTCTCTCTATCCCTCACTCTCTCCATCCCTCGCCCTCTCTCTCTCTGTCTCTCTCTCTGTCTCTCTCTCTTCTCTCTCTCTGTCTCTCTATCCCTCTCTCTCTCTGTCTGTCTCTCTGTCCCTCTCTGTCTCTCTCTTACTCCCTCTCTCTCTATCCCTCACTCTCTCTCCCTCTCCATCCCTCGCCCTCTCTGTCTCTCTCTCTCTGTCTCTCTATCTCTCTCTGTCTCTCCCTCTCTCGATCTCTCTGTCTCTCTCACACTCTTTCCTTGTTGCCCTCTGTCTGGCTCTCTCCCCCTTCCTCTGTCTCTCTCCCCCTCTCTCTCTCTCCACCCATGTCCTGCCCCTCTCCCTCCACCTCCCCCAAAACTTACCTCTCACTAAATGCTCCAAATGTTCCCACAGCATCTCCGCCCCAGACTCGGGTACCAGCTCCAGGAAGTGTCCCTTCCCCCTCTCCCAGAGGGTCCATCCTGGGGTCCCGAATCTCTCCAAGTCCAGCGTTCCCAGTCTGAACGCAGACTGAGCCCAAACTAGCCACTCAATCACATCCCGATCGGACCAGAGCCTGGGGTCTAAGAGAGGGGAAGAAACAGACAACACATCAGCCTCTCCGATCACTGCTTATATCGCACTCCCGGGTATCTGTTATTCTATATATAAACCCCCCCCGAACCCCTCGATTAGATTCCAGTCTGTAACTCACACCCGGGTATCTGTTATTCTATATATAAACCCCCCGAACCCCTCGATTAGATTCCAGTCTGTAACTCACTCCCGGGTATCTGTTATTCGATATATAAACCCCCCGAACCCCTCGATTAGATTCCAGTCTGTAACTCACTCCCGGGTATCTGTTATTCGATATATAAACCCCCCGAACCCCTCGATTAGATTCCAGTCTGTAACTCACTCCCGGGTATCTGTTATTCTACATATAAACCCCCCCCGAACCCCTCGATTAGATTCCAGTCTGTAACTCACTCCCGGGTATCTGTTATTCTATATACAAACCCCACGAACCCCTCGATTAGATTCCAGTCTGTAACTCACTCCCGGGTATCTGTTATTCTATATATAAACCCCCCGAACCCCTCGATTAGATTCCAGTCTGTAACTCACTCCCGGGTATCTGTTATTCTATATATAAACCCCCCGAACCCCTCGATTAGATTCCAGTCTGTAACTCACTCCCGGGTATCTGTTATTCTATATATAAACCCCCCGAACCCCTCGATTAGATTCCAGTCTGTAACTCACTCCCGGGTATCTGTTATTCTATATATAAACCCCCCCGAACCCCTCGATTAGATTCCAGTCTGTAACTCACTCCCGGGTATCTGTTATTCTATATATAAACCCCCCGAACCCCTCGATTAGATTCCAGTCTGGAACTCACTCCCGGGTATCTGTTATTCTATATATAAACCCCCCGAACCCCTCGATTAGATTCCAGTCTGTAACTCACTCCCGGGTATCTGTTATTCTATATATAAACCCCCCCGAACCCCTCGATTAGATTCCAGTCTGCAACTCACCCCCGGGTATCTGTTATTCTATATATAAACCCCCCCCGAACCCCTCGATTAGATTCCAGTCTGCAACTCACTCCCGGGTATCTGTTATTCTATATATAAACCCCCCGAACCCCTCGATTAGATTCCAGTCTGTAACTCACTCCCGGGTATCTGTTATTCTATATATAAAACCCCCCCGAACCCCTCGATTCGATTCCAGTCTGTAACTCACTCCCGGGTATCTGTTATTCTATATAAAACCCCCCCGAACCCCTCGATTAGATTCCAGTCTGTAACTCACTCCCGGGTATCTGTTATTCTATATATAAACCCCCCTGAACCCCTCGATTAGATTCCAGTCTGTAACGCACTCCTGGGTATCTGTTATTCTATATATAAACCCCCCGAACCCCTCGATTAGATTCCAGTCTGTAACTCACTCCCGGGTATCTGTTATTCTATATATAAACCCCCTGAACCCCTCGATTAGATTCCAGTCTGTAACTCACTCCCGGGTATCTGTTATTCTATATATAAACCCCCCCGAACCCCTCGATTAGATTCCAGTCTGTAACTCACTCCCGGGTATCTGTTATTCTATATATAAACCCCCCGAACCCCTCGATTAGATTCCAGTCTGTAACTCACTCCCGGGTATCTGTTATTCTATATATAAACCCCCCCGAACCCCTCGATTAGATTCCAGTCTGTAACTCACTCCCGGGTATCTGTTATTCTATATATAAACCCCCCGAACCCCTCGATTCGATTCCAGTCTGTAACTCACTCCCGGGTATCTGTTATTCTATATATAAACCCCCCCGAACCCCTCGATTAGATTCCAGTCTGTAACTCACTCCCGGGTATCTGTTATTCTATATATAAACCCCCCGAACCCCTCGATTAGATTCCAGTCTGGAACTCACTCCCTGGGGTATCTGTTATTCTATATATAAACCCCCCGAACCCCTCGATTAGATTCCAGTCTGGAACTCACTCCCGGGTATCTGTTATTCTATATATAAACCCCCCGAACCCCTCGATTAGATTCCAGTCTGTAACTCACTCCCGGGTATCTGTTATTCCATATATAAACCCCCCCGAACCCCTCGATTAGATTCCAGTCTGTAACTCACTCCCGGGTATCTGTTATTCTTTATATAAACCCCCCGAACCCCTCGATTAGATTCCAGTCTGTAACTCACTCCCGGGTATCTGTTATTCTATATATAAACCCCCCCGAACCCCTCGATTAGATTCCAGCCTGTAACTCACTCCCGGGTATCTGTTATTCTATAAATAAACCCCCCGAACCCCTCGATTAGATTCCAGTCTGTTACTCACTCCCGGGTATCTGTTATTCTATATATAAACCCCCCGAACCCCTCGATTAGATTCCAGTCTGTAACTCACTCCCGGGTATCTGTTATTCTATATATAAACCCCCCCGAACCCCTCGATTAGATTCCAGTCTGTAACTCACTCCCGGGTATCTGTTATTCTATATATAAACCCCCCGAACCCCTCGATTAGATTCCAGTCTGCAACTCACTCCCGGGTATCTGTTATTCTATATATAAACCCCCCGAACCCCTCGATTAGATTCCAGCCTGTAACTCACTCCCGGGTATCTGTTATTCTATATATAAACCCCCCGAACCCCTCGATTAGATTCCAGTCTGTAACTCACTCCCGGGTATCTGTCATTCTATATATAAACCCCCCCGAACCCCTCGATTAGATTCCAGTCTGTAACTCACTCCCAGGTATCTGTCATTCTATATATAAACCCCCCGAACCCCTCGATTAGATTCCAGTCTGTAACTCACTCCCAGGTATCTGTTATTCTATATATAAACCCCCCGAACCACTCGATTAGATTCCAGTCTGTAACTCACTCCCGGGTATCTGTTATTCTATATATAAACCCCCCGAACCCCTCGATTAGATTCCAGTCTGTAACTCACTCCCGGGTATCTGTTATTCTATATATAAACCCCCCGAACCCCTCGATTAGATTCCAGCCTGTAACTCACTCCCGGGTATCTGTTATTCTATATATAAACCCCCCGAACCCCTCGATTAGATTCCAGTCTGTAACTCACTCTCGGGTATCTGTTATTCTATATATAAACCCCCCGAACCCCTCGATTAGATTCCAGTCTGTAACTCACTCCCGGGTATCTGTCATTCTATATATAAACCCCCCCCGAACCCCTCGATTAGATTCCAGTCTGTAACTCACTCCCGGGTATCTGTTATTCTATGTATAAACCCCCCCGAACCCCTCGATTAGATTCCAGTCTGTAACTCACTCCCGGGTATCTGTTATTCTATATATAAACCCCCCGAACCCCTCGATTAGATTCCAGCCTGTACCTCACTCCCGGGTATCTGTTATTCTATATATAAACCCCCCCGAACCCCACGATTAGATTCCAGTCTGTAACTCACTCCCGGGTATCTGTTATTCTATATATAAACCCCCCGAACCCCTCGATTAGATTCCAGTCTGTAACTCACTCCCGGGTATCTGTTATTCTATATATAAACCCCCCGAACACCTCGATTAGATTCCAGTCTGTAACTCACTCCCGGGTATCTGTTATTCGATATATAAACCCCCTGAACCCCTCGATTAGATTCCAGTCTGTAACTCACTCCCGGGTATCTGTTATTCTATATATAAACCCCCCGAACCCCTCGATTAGATTCCAGTCTGTAACTCACTCCCGGGTATCTGTTATTCTATATATAAACCCCCCGAACCCCTTGATTAGATTCCAGTCTGTAACTCACTCCCGGGTATCTGTTATTCTATATATAAACCCCCCCGAACCCCTCGATTAGATTCCAGTCTGTAACTCACTCCCGGGTATCTGTTATTCTATATATAAACCCCCCCGAACCCCTCGATTAGATTCCAGTCTGTAACTCACTCCCGGGTATCTGTTATTCTATATATAAACCCCCCGAACCCCTCGATTAGATTCCAGTCTGTAACTCACTCCCGGGTATCTGTTATTCTATATATAAACCCCCCCGAACCCCTCGATTAGATTCCAGTCTGTAACTCACTCCCGGGTATCTGTTATTCTATATATAAACCCCCCCGAACCCCTCGATTAGATTCCAGTCTGTAACTCACTCCCGGGTATCTGTTATTCTATATATAAACCCCCCGAACCCCTCGATTAGATTCCAGTCTGTAACTCACTCCCGGGTATCTGTTATTCTATATATAAACCCCCCGAACCCCTCGATTAGATTCCAGCCTGTAACTCACTCCCGGGTATCTGTTATTCTATATATAAACCCCCCCGAACCCCTCGATTAGATTCCAGTCTGTAACTCACTCCCAGGTATCTGTTATTCTATATATCAACCCCCCGAACCCCTCGATTCGATTCCAGTCTGTAACTCACTCCCGGGTATCTGTTATTCTATATATAAACCCCCCGAACCCCTCGATTAGATTCCAGTCTGTAACTCACTCCCGGGTATCTGTTATTCTATATATAAACCCCCCCGAACCCCTCGATTAGATTCCAGTCTGTAACTCACTCCCGGGTATCTGTTATTCTTTTTTAAACCACCCCGAACCCCTCGATTAGATTCCAGTCTGTAACTCACTCCCGGGTATCTGTTATTCTATATATAAACCCCCCGAACCCCTCGATTAGATTCCAGTCTGTAACTCACTCCCGGGTATCTGTTATTCTATATATAAACCCCCCGAACCCCTCGATTAGATTCCAGTCTGTAACTCATTCCCGGGTATCTGTTATTCTATATATAAACCCCCCCGAACCCCTCGATTAGATTCCAGTCTGTAACTCACTCCCGGGTATCTGTTATTCTATATATAAACCCCCCCGAACCCCTCGATTAGATTCCAGTCTGTAAGTCACTCCCGGGTATCTGTTATTCTATATATAAACCCCCCGAACCCCTCGATTAGATTCCAGTCTGTAACTCACTCCCGGGTATCTGTTATTCTATATATAAACCCCCCGAACCCCTCGATTAGATTCCAGTCTGTAACTCACTCCCGGGTATCTGTTATTCTATATATAAACCCCTCGAACCCCTCGATTAGATTCCAGTCTGTAACTCACTCCCGGGTATCTGTTATTCCATATATAAACCCCCCGATTAGATTCCAGTCTGTAACTCACTCCCGGGTATCTGTTATTCTTTTTTAAACCCCCCCGAACCCCTCGATTAGATTCCAGTCTGTAACTCACTCCCGGGTATCTGTTATTCTATATATAAACCCCCCAAACCCCTCGATTAGATTCCAGTCTGTAACTCACTCCCGGGTATCTGTTATTCTGTATATAAACCCCCCGAACCCCTCGATTAGATTCCAGTCTGTAACTCACTCCCGGGTATCTGTTATTCTATGTATAAACCCCCCCGAACCCCTCGATTAGATTCCAGTCTGTAACTCACTCCCGGGTATCTGTTATTCTATATATAAACCCCCCGAACCCCTCGATTAGATTCCAGTCTGTAACTCACTCCCGGGTATCTGTTATTCTATATATCAACCCCCCGAACCCCTCGATTAGATTCCAGTCTGTAACTCACTCCCGGGTATCTGTTATTCGATATATAAACCCCCTGAACCCCTCGATTAGATTCCAGTCTGTAACTCACTCCCGGGTATCTGTTATTCTATATATAAACCCCCCGAACCCCTCGATTAGATTCCAGTCTGTAACTCACTCCCGGGTATCTGTTATTCTATATATAAACCCCCCGAACCCCTCGATTAGATTCCAGTCTGTAACTCACTCCCGGGTATCTGTTATTCTATATATAAACCCCCCGAACCCCTCGATTAGATTCCAGTCTGTAACTCACTCCCGGGTATCTGTTATTCTATATATAAACCCCCCCGAACCCCTCGATTAGATTCCAGTCTGTAACTCACTCCCGGGTATCTGTTATTCTATATATAAACCCCCCCGAACCCCTCGATTAGATTCCAGTCTGTAACTCACTCCCGGGTATCTGTTATTCTATATATAAACCCCCCGAACCCCTCGATTAGATTCCAGTCTGTAACTCACTCCCGGGTATCTGTTATTCTATATATAAACCCCCCGAACCCCTCGATTAGATTCCAGCCTGTAACTCACTCCCGGGTATCTGTTATTCGATATATAAACCCCCCCGAACCCCTCGATTAGATTCCAGTCTGTAACTCACTCCCAGGTATCTGTTATTCTATATATCAACCCCCCGAACCCCTCGATTCGATTCCAGTCTGTAACTCACTCCCGGGTATCTGTTATTCTATATATAAACCCCCCGAACCCCTCGATTAGATTCCAGTCTGTAACTCACTCCCGGGTATCTGTTATTCTATATATAAACCCCCCCGAACCCCTCGATTAGATTCCAGTCTGTAACTCACTCCCGGGTATCTGTTATTCTTTTTTAAACCCCCCCGAACCCCTCGATTAGATTCCAGTCTGTAACTCACTCCCGGGTATCTGTTATTCTATATATAAACCCCCCGAACCCCTCGATTAGATTCCAGTCTGTAACTCACTCCCGGGTATCTGTTATTCTATATATAAACCCCCCGAACCCCTCGATTAGATTCCAGCCTGTAACTCACTCCCGGGTATCTGTTATTCTATATATAAACCCCCCGAACCCCTCGATTAGATTCCAGTCTGTAACTCATTCCCGGGTATCTGTTATTCTATATATAAACCCCCCCGAACCCCTCGATTAGATTCCAGTCTGTAACTCACTCCCGGGTATCTGTTATTCTATATATAAACCCCCCCGAACCCCTCGATTAGATTCCAGTCTGTAACTCACTCCCGGGTATCTGTTGTTCTATATATAAACCCCCCGAACCCCTCGATTAGATTCCAGTCTGTAACTCACTCCCGGGTATCTGTTATTCTATATATAAACCCCCCGAACCCCTCGATTAGATTCCAGTCTGTAACTCACTCCCGGGTATCTGTTATTCTATATATAAACCCCTCGAACCCCTCGATTAGATTCCAGTCTGTAACTCACTCCCGGGTATCTGTTATTCCATATATAAACCCCCCGATTAGATTCCAGTCTGTAACTCACTCCCGGGTATCTGTTATTCTTTTTTAAACCCCCCCGAACCCCTCGATTAGATTCCAGTCTGTAACTCACTCCCGGGTATCTGTTATTCTATATATAAACCCCCCAAACCCCTCGATTAGATTCCAGTCTGTAACTCACTCCCGGGTATCTGTTATTCTGTATATGAACCCCCCCGAACCCCTCGATTAGATTCCAGTCTGTAACTCACTCCCGGGTATCTGTTATTCTATGTATAAACCCCCCCGAACCCCTCGATTAGATTCCAGTCTGTAACTCACTCCCGGGTATCTGTTATTCTATATATAAACCCCCCGAACCCCTCGATTAGATTCCAGCCTGTACCTCACTCCCGGGTATCTGTTATTCTATATATAAACCCCCCCCGAACCCCACGATTAGATTCCAGTCTGTAACTCACTCCCGGGTATCTGTTATTCTATGTATAAACCCCCCCGAACCCCTCGATTAGATTCCAGTCTGTAACTCACTCCCGGGTATCTGTTATTCTATATATAAACCCCCCGAACCCCTCGATTAGATTCCAGTCTGTAACTCACTCCCGGGTATCTGTTATTCGATATATAAACCCCCTGAACCCCTCGATTAGATTCCAGTCTGTAACTCACTCCCGGGTATCTGTTATTCCATATATAAACCCCCCGAACCCCTCGATTAGATTCCAGTCTGTAACTCACTCCCGGGTATCTGTTATTCTATATATAAACCCCCCGAACCCCTCGATTAGATTCCAGCCTGTAACTCACTCCCGGGTATCTGTTATTCTATATATAAACCCCCCCGAACCCCTCGATTAGATTCCAGTCTGTAACTCACTCCCAGGTATCTGTTATTCTATATATAAACCCCCCGAACCCCTCGATTCGATTCCAGTCTGTAACTCACTCCCGGGTATCTGTTATTCTATATATAAACCCCCCGAACCCCTCGATTAGATTCCAGTCTGTAACTCACTCCCGGGTATCTGTTATTCTATATATAAACCCCCCCGAACCCCTCGATTAGATTCCAGTCTGTAACTCACTCCCGGGTATCTGTTATTCTTTTTTGAACCCCCCCGAACCCCTCGATTAGATTCCAGTCTGTAACTCACTCCCGGGTATCTGTTATTCTATATATAAACCCCCCGAACCCCTCGATTAGATTCCAGTCTGTAACTCACTCCCGGGTATCTGTTATTCTATATATAAACCCCCCGAACCCCTCGATTAGATTCCAGTCTGTAACTCACTCCCGGGTATCTGTTATTCGATATATAAACCCCCCCGAACCCCTCGATTAGATTCCAGTCTGTAACTCACTCCCGGGTATCTGTTATTCTATATATAAACCCCACCGAACCCCTCGATTAGATTCCAGTCTGTAACTCACTCCCGGGTATCTGTTATTCGATATATAAACCCCCCGAACCCCTCGATTAGATTCCAGTCTGTAACTCACTCCCGGGTATCTGTTATTCTATATATAAACCCCCCGAACCCCTCGATTAGATTCCAGTCTGTAACTCACTCCCGGGTATCTGTTATTCTATATATAAACCCCTCGAACCCCTCGATTAGATTCCAGTCTGTAACTCACTCCCGGGTATCTGTTATTCCATATATAAACCCCCCGATTAGATTCCAGTCTGTAACTCACTCCCGGGTATCTGTTATTCTTTTTTAAACCCCCCCGAACCCCTCGATTAGATTCCAGTCTGTAACTCACTCCCGGGTGTCTGTTATTCTATATATAAACCCCCCGAACCCCTCGATTAGACTCCAGTCTGTAACTCACTCCCGGGTATCTGTTATTCTGTATATAAACCCCCCGAACCCCTCGATTAGATTCCAGTCTGTAACTCACTCCCGGGTATCTGTTATTCTATATATAAACCCCCCGAACCCCTCGATTAGATTCCAGTCTGTA
>NW_027139808.1:20000-32500 GCF_035084215.1 Heptranchias perlo | reverse complement strand
GAGAGAGAGAGAGAGATGGAGAGACGGAGAGACAGAGAGAGATGGAGAGACGGAGAGAGAGAGAGAGATGGAGAGACGGAGAGAGAGAGAGATGGAGAGACGGAGAGAGAGAGAGAGATGGAGAGACGGAGAGAGAGAGAGAGAGATGGAGAGACGGAGAGAGAGAGAGAGAGATGGAGAGACGGAGAGAGAGAGAGAGATGGAGAGACGGAGAGAGAGAGAGATGGAGAGACGGAGAGAGAGAGAGAGATGGAGAGACGGAGGGAGAGAGAGAGATGGAGAGACGGAGAGCGAGAGAGAGATGGAGAGACGGAGAGAGAGACAGAGATGGAGAGACAGAGAGAGAGAGATGGAGATACGGAGAGAGATGGAGAGACGGAGAGAGAGAGAGACGGAGAGAGAGAGACAGAGACGGAGAGAGAGACAGAGACGGAGAGAGAGACAGAGATGGAGAGACAGAGAGAGAGAGATGGAGATACGGAGAGAGATGGAGAGACGGAGAGAGAGAGAGATGGAGATGGAGAGAGAGAGAGAGATGGAGAGCGCGAGAGAGAGAGAGATGGAGAAGGCGAGATGGAGAGAGATGGAGAGACGGAGAGAGAGAGAGATGAGAGACGGAGAGAGAGAGAGATGAGAGACGGAGAGAGATGAGAGAGATGGAGAGACGGAGAGAGAGAGAGAGAGAGAGAGATGGAGAGACGGAGAGAGAGAGAGATGGAGAGAGAGAGAGATGGAGAGACGGAGAGAGAGAGATGGAGAGACGGAGAGAGAGAGAGAGATGGAGAGACGGAGAGAGAGAGAGAGATGCAGAGACGGAGAGAGAGAGAGAGAGATGGAGAGACGGAGAGACAGAGAGAGATGGAGAGACGGAGAGAGAGAGAGAGATGGAGAGACGGAGAGAGAGAGAGATGGAGAGACGGAGAGAGAGAGAGAGATGGAGAGACGGAGAGAGAGAGAGAGAGATGGAGAGACGGAGAGAGAGAGAGAGAGATGGAGAGACGGAGAGAGAGAGAGAGATGGAGAGACGGAGAGAGAGAGAGATGGAGAGACGGAGAGAGAGAGAGAGATGGAGAGACGGAGGGAGAGAGAGAGATGGAGAGACGGAGAGCGAGAGAGAGATGGAGAGACGGAGAGCGAGAGAGATGGAGAGAGAGAGAGAGACGGAGAGCGAGAGAGAGATGGAGAGACGGAGAGCGAGAGAGATGGAGAGAAGGAGAGCGGGAGAGAAGGAGAGCGGGAGAGAAGGAGAGCGGGAGAGAAGGAGAGCGGGAGAGAAGGAGAGCGGGAGAGAAGGAGAGCGAGAGACGGAGTGCGAGAGAGAGAAGGAGAGCGAGAGAGAGGAGAGCGAGAGAGAGACGGAGAGCGAGAGAGAGACGGAGAGCGAGAGAGAGACGGAGAGCGAGAGAGAGACGGAGACGGAGAGCGAGAGAGAGACGGAGACGGAGAGCGAGAGAGAGAGACGGAGAGCGAGAGAGAGAGACGGAGAGCGAGAGAGAGAGACGGAGAGCGAGAGAGAGAGACGGAGAGAGAGCGAGAGAGACGGAGAGAGAGAGACGGAGAGCGAGAGAGAGAGACGGAGAGCGAGAGAGAGAGACGGAGAGCGAGAGAGAGAGACGGAGAGCGAGAGAGAGAGACGGAGAGCGAGAGAGAGAGACGGAGAGCGAGAGAGAGAGACGGAGAGCGAGAGAGAGAGACGGAGTGCGAGAGAGAGAGACGGAGAGCGAGAGAGAGAGACGGAGAGCGAGAGCGAGATGGAGAGCGAGAGAGAGAGCAAGAGGGAGAGCGGGAGAGAGAGCCACAGAGCGGGAGAGAGAGCCACAGAGCGGGAGAGAGAGCCAGAGAGCGAGAGATGGAGAACGAGATGGAGAGCGAGAGAGACGGGGAGAGCGAGAGAGCGGGAGAGACGGAGAGCGGGAGAGACAGGGAGGGAGATGCAGAGATGGAGTGACGGAGATCGAGAGAGAAGGAGAGCAAGAGAGAGAGAGAGATGGAGAGCGAAAGAGAGCGAGAGACAGGGAGAGAGATGCAGAGGGAGCTTTACTCTGTATCTAACCCCGTACCTGACCCTGGGAGTGTTTGATGGGACAGTGTAGAGGGAGCTTTACTCTGTATCTAACCCTGTACCTGCCCCTGGGAGTGTTTGATGGGACAGTGTAGAGGGAGCTTTACTCTGTTTCTAACCCTGTACCTGCCCTGGGAGTGTGTGATGGGACAGTGTAGAGGGAGCTTTACTCTGTATCTAACCCAGTACCTGTCCTGGGAGTGTTTGATGGGACAGTGTAGAGGGAGCTTTACTCTGTATCTAACCCTGTACCTGTCCTGGGAGTGTTTGATGGGACAGTGTAGAGGGAGCTTTACTCTGTATCTAACCCTGTTCCTGCCCTGGGAGTGTTTGATGTGACAGTGTAGAGGGAGCTTTACTCTGTATCTAACCCTGTTCCTGCCCTGGGAGTGTTTGATGTGACAGTGTGGAGGGAGCTTTACTCTGTATCTAACCCTGTACCTGCCCCTGGGAGTGTTTGACGGGACAGTGTAGAGGGAGCTTTACTCTGTATCTAACCCTGTACCTGCCCTGGGAGTGTTTGATGGGACAGTGTCGAGGGAGCTTTACTCTGTATCTAACCCTGTATCTGCCCTGGGAGTGTTTGATGGGACAGTGTAGAGGGAGCTTTACTCTGTATCTAACCCTGTATCTGCCCTGGGAGTGTTTGACGGGACAGTGTAGAGGGAGCTTTACTCTGTATCTAACCCTGTACCTGCCCTGGGAGTGTTTGATGGGACAGTGTAGAGGGAGCTTTACTCTGTATCTAACCCTGTACCTGCCCTGGGAGTGTTCGATGGGACAGTGTAGAGGGAGCTTTACTCTGTATCTAACCCGTGCCGTACCTTCTGCGAGATATTCTGCTTCTCCGGACAGTGACTCCTCATCTTCGATCGAAAAATAGTCACTTGTCTGTGACGTCAGACTGCAAACGTCGATGGCGTCCTGTCGCTGGGAAAGATCAGACCGAGAATTAAACCCAGGGGGGGCTGCGGTGTCACAGTGCATCAGTGAATGCCCCTTCAGCTCCTCGGGATCTTGCTGTGCGCAAAATGGCCGCCACCTCTGCCTGCAGGGCAAGGCTGACTGCCCTGGGAATCCAGGCAAAACGTTTCTGGGATGTCCTGAGGAGGTGGAAGGGGTTATTTGAAGGGGGCCTTCCTTCAGTCCGTAATTTGAATTTAGACCACACTCGGAGAACTGTGCACAGTTCTGGTCTCCATATACCTGGGTTAGACCACACTCGGAGCACTGTGCACAGTTCTGGTCTCCATATACCTGGGTTAGACCACACTCGGAGAACTGTGCACAGTTCTGGTCTCCATATACCCTGGGTTAGACCACACTTGGAGCACTGTGCACAGTTCTGGTCTCCATATACCTGGGTTAGACCACACTCGGAGCACTGTGCACAGTTCTGGTCTCCATATACTTGGGTTATACCACACTTGGAGCACTGTGCACAGTTCTGGTCTCCATATACCTGGGTTATTCCACAATTGGAGCACTGTGCACAGTTCTGGTCTCCATATGCCTGGGTTAGACCGCACTTGGAGCAGTGTGCACAGTTCTGGTCTCCATATACCTGGGTTTGACCACACTCGGAGCATTTAGCACAGTTCTGGTCTCCATATACCTGGGTTTGACCACACTCGGAGCACTGTGCACAGTTCTGGTCTCCATATACCTGGGTTAGACACACTCGGAGCACTGTGCACAGTTCTGGTCTCCATATACCTGGGTTAGACCACACTTGGAGCACTGGGCACGGTTCTGGTCTCCATATACCTGGGTTAGACCACACTCGGAGCACTGTGCACAGTTCTGGTCTCCATATGCCTGGGTTAGACCGCACTTGGAGCACTGTGCACAGTTCTGGTCTCCATATGCCTGGGTTAGACCACACTTGGAGCACTGGGCACGGTTCTGGTCTCCATATACCTGGGTTAGACCACACCTGGAGCACTGTGCACAGTTCTGGTCTCCATATACCCTGGGTTAGACCACACTTGGAGCACTGTGCACAGTTCTGGTCTCCATATACCTGGGTTAGACCACACTTGGAGCACTGTGCACAGTTCTGGTCTCCATGTACCTGGGTTGGACCACACTTGGAGCACTGGGCACAGTTCTGGTCTCCATATACCTGGGTTAGACCACACTTGGAGCACTGTGCACAGTTCTGATCTCCATATACCTGGGTTAGACCACACTTGGAGCACTGTGCACAGTTCTGGTCTCCATATACCTGGGTTAGACCACACTCGGAGCACTGTGCACAGTTCTGATCTCCATATGCCTGGGTTAGACCACACTCGGAGCACTGTGCACAGTTCTGGTCTCCATATACCTGGGTTAGACCACACCTGGAGCGCTGTGCACGGTTCTGGTCTCCATATGCCTGGGTTAGACCACACTTGGAGCACTGTACACAATTCTGGTCTCTATATACCTTGGTTAGACCACATTTGGAGCACTGTGCACAGTTCTGGTCTCCATATACCTGGGTTAGACCACACCTGGAGCACTGGGCACGGTTCTGGTCTCCATATGCCTGGGTTAGACCACACTTGGAGCACTGTACACAATTCTGGTCTCTATATACCTTGGTTAGACCACATTTGGAGCACTGTGCACAGTTCTGGTCTCCATATACCTGGGTTAGACCACACTTGGAGCACTGTGCACAGTTCTGGTCTCCATATACCTGGGTTAGACCACACTCGGAGCACTGTGCACAGTTCTGGTCTCCATATACCTGGGTTAGACCACACTTGGAGCACTGTGCACAGTTCTGGTCTCCATATACCTGGGTTAGACCACACTGGGAGCACTGTGCACAGTTCTGGTCTCCATATACCTGGGTTAGACCACACTTGGAGCACTGTGCACAGTTCTGGTCTCCATATACCTGGGTTAGACCACACTCGGAGCACTGTGCACAGTTCTGGTCTCCATATACCTTGGGAGACCTGATAGGGGTCTTTAAGATTATGAAAGGGTTCGATCGGGTTGACTTAGAGAAGATGTTTCCACTTGTGGGGGGAGACCAGAACCAGGGGGCCATCAATATAAGATAGTCACTAATAAATCCAATCGGGAATTCAGGAGAAACTTCTTTCCCCAGAGAGTGGTGAGAATGTGGAACTCGCTCCCACAAGGAGTGGTTGAGGGGAACAGCGGAGATGGATTTCAGGGGGAAGCTCGATAAACACATGAGGGAGAAAGGAATCGGAGGAGATGGTGATGAGGGGGAGATGGAGTAGGGAGGGAGGAGGCTCGTGCAGAGCATAAACACCGGGATAGACCAGAGGGGCCGAGTGGCCTGTTTCTGTGCTGTGGTCTCGCTGTCGTTCTCGTAATGAGAACAACAGAGGGCACCAGAGGGGTTTAAAGAGGCAAGAGGCTTGTCGGGGGGGAGGCAATGTGTCCTGCCAGTATTTTGTGGACTGTACAGTGCGTCTCGGGACTCTGACCATGCACCTCCAGCCCACTCCCCGCTCTGGTCCGGAGATTACTGTGTGGGTGGGTGTGTGTGTGAGCAGGTGTGATAATCTGAGACACGAGTGTCGATGTGTCAGTTTTATAAATAGTGGGCGGGGACTCCCAGGGAGAGACGGAGAGAGAGTCAGAGAGGGAGGGAGAGAGAGTCAGAGAGGGAGGGAGAGAGAGTCAGAGAGGGAGGGGGAGAGAGTCAGAGAGGGAGGGGGAGAGAGTCAGAGAGGGAGGGGGAGAGAGAGAGAGGGAGGGGGAGAGAGAGAGAGAGGGAGGGGGAGAGAGAGAGAGAGACAGAGGCAGAGAGAGGGATTGAGAGGGAGAGGGCGACAGAGAGGGACAGAGAGCGAGACAGGGAGGGAGAGAGAGACAGAGAGAGGGAGTCAGAGATGAAGAGAGAGGGACAGGGGGAGAGAGACAGAGAGAGGGAGAGAGACAGAGGGAGAGAGACAGGGGGAGAGAGACAGAGGGAGGGAGACAGAGGGAGAGAGAGACAGAGAGAGGGAGAGAGAGAGGGAGAGGGCGACAGAGAGCGAGACAGGGAGGGAGAGAGAGACAGAGAGAGGGAGTCAGATGAAGAGAGAGGGACAGGGAGAGTGACAGAGAGAGGGAGAGAGAGGGGAGAGAGATACAGAGAGAGAGGGAGAGACTGACAGAGAGAGAGAGGGAGAGACAGAGAGAGAGAGAGGGAGAGACAGACAGAGAGAGAGAGGGAGAGACTGACAGAGAGAGAGAGGGAGAGGCTGACAGAGAGAGAGAGAGGGAGAGACAGAGAGAGAGAGAGGGAGAGACAGACAGAGGGAGAGACAGAGGGAGAGAGAGAGACAGAGAGAGGGAGACAGAGAGTGGGAGACAGAGAGGGAGACAGAGACAGAGGGAGAGAGAGAGAGAGAGTGAGTGGGAGGGAGGGAGAGAGGGAGCGTGAGACAGAAAGAGAAAGGCAGAGCAAGAGAGAGAAAGAGACAAAGAGAGACAGAGAGAAAGACAAAGAGAGAAACAGAGAGAGAGAGTGAGAGAGGGAGAGGGAGAGAGACAAAGAGAGAGAGATAGACAGAGAGAGGGACAGAGAGATAGATAGAGAGAGAGAGAACTCTCTCTCTCTCTCCCTCTCTCTCTCTCCCTCTCTCTCTCCCGCTCTCTGTGTCTCTCCGTCCTATTCCCCGTGGGATTAGCTAACTTCGCACAGAACGGGCGGGGAGGAGATGGGAGCTGCGATCTTTCCGTGTCTGTCTGTCTGTCAGGGGCTCGGATCCCAGCGAGCGTTGCTCAGTGGGTCTGCAGGGACTCACCTGGAGAATTGGTCGAGGAAAATTCCTCACTGAGGACTCCTGGAGATCGTCAGACATCGGAACCTGGAATGGGAAGGGGAATGAGTCAGTGTATATCGAATGGAGGGAGGGGGAGAGAGAGGGAGGGAGGGGGAGAGAGATGGAGGGAGAGAGAGAGAGGGAGGGAGGGAGAGAGAGAGAGGGAGAGAGAGAGATGGAGGGAGAAAGAGGGAGAGAGAGAGGGAGGGAGAGAGAGGGGAGGAGGGGGGGAGAGAGAGGGAGGGAGAGAGAGGGGAGGAGGGGGGGAGGGAGAGAGAGGGAGGGAGAGAGAGGGAGGGAGAGAGAGGGAGGGAGAGAGAGGGAGGGAGAGAGAGATGGAGGGAGAGAGAGATGGAGGGAGGGAGAGAGGAGAGGGAGAGAGAGAGGGAGGGGGAGGAGAGAGAGGGGGAGAGGAGAGAGAGAGGGAGAGGAGAGAGAGAGGGGGAGAGGAGAGAGAGGGAGAGAGAGAGGGGGAGAGGAGAGAGAGAGGGGGAGAGGAGAGAGAGGGAGAGAGAGAGGGGGAGGAGAGAGAGGGAGGGGGGAGAGGGGGGGAGAGGAGAGAGAGGGGGGAGAGAGAGGGGGAGGAGAGAGGGGGAGAGGAGAGAGAGGGGGAGAGGAGAGAGAGGGAGAGAGAGGGGGAGAGGAGAGAGAGAGAGGGGGAGAGGAGAGAGAGGGGGAGAGGAGAGAGAGGGAGAGAGAGGGGGAGAGGAGAGAGGGAGAGGGAGAGGAGAGAGAGGGGGAGAGGAGAGAGAGGGAGAGAGAGAGGGGGGGAGAGGGACAGGGGGAGGGAGAGAGAGTGGGAGGGAGAGAGGGAGAGGGGGAGGACGAGAGAGAGGGAGAAAGAGAGGAGGGAGAGAGGGAGAGGGAGAGAGAGAGAGGGAGAGGGAGAGAGAGGAAGGAAGAGAGACAGAAAGAGAGAGAGGGTGAGAGAGAGAGGGGGAGACAGAGACAGGGAAGGAGAGGGGGAGACAGAGACAGGGAAGGAGAGGGGGAGACAGAGACAGGGAAGGAGAGAGAGAGGGGGAGACAGAGACAGGGAAGGAGAGAGAGAGGGGGGAGACAGAGACAGGGAAGGAGAGAGAGAGAGGGGGAGACAGAGACAGGGAAGGAGAGAGAGAGACAGAGACAGGGAAGGAGAGAGAGAGAGGGGGAGACAGAGACAGGGAAGGAGAGAGAGAGGGGAAGGAGAGAGAGAGGGGGAGACAGAGACAGGGAAGGAGAGAGAGAGGGGGAGACAGAGACAGGGAAGGAGAGAGAGAGGGGAAGGAGAGACAGGGAAGGAGAGAGAGAGGGGGAGACAGAGACAGGGAAGGAGAGAGAGAGGGGGGAGACAGAGACAGGGAAGGAGAGAGAGAGGGGGAGACAGAGACAGGGAAGGAGCGAGAGAGAGACAGGGAAGGAGAAAGCGAGCGAAGCGAGCGACAGGGAAGGAGAGAGAGAGATAGCGACTGGGAGGGAGAGAGAGAGCGACAGGGAAGGAGAGAGAGAGTGACAGGGAAGGAGAGAGAGAGCGACAGGGAAGGAGAGAGAGAGCGACAGGGAAGGAGAGAGAGAAAGAGCGACGGAGGGAGAGAGCGAGAGAGAGTGACAGGGAGGGAGAGAGAGCGACAGGGAAGGAGAGAGAGAGCGACAGGGAAGGAGAGAGAGAGCGACTGGGAAGGAGAGAGCGAGCGACAGGGAAGGAGAGAGAGAGAGAGAGCGAGCGACTGGGAAGGAGAGAGAGAGCGACTGGGAAGGAGAGAGAGAGCGACTGGGAAGGAGAGAGAGAGTGACAGGGAGGGAGAGAGCGAGCGACTGGGAAGGAGAGAGAGAGAGTGACAGGGAGGGAGAGAGCGAGCGACTGGGAGGGAGAGAGAGAGAGCGAGCGACTGGGAAGGAGAGAGAGAGAGTGACAGGGAGGGAGAGAGCGAGCGACTGGGAGGGAGAGAGAGAGAGCGACAGAGAGAGAGCGACAGAGAGGGAGGGAGAGAGAGGGGGAGGGAGAGAGAGAGAGAGAGGGAGGGAGAGGGAGGGAGAGAGAGAGAGGGAGGGAGAGAGAGAGAGGGAGGGAGGGAGAGAGAGAGAGGGAGGGGGAGAGAGAGAGAGAGGGAGGGAGAGAGAGAGCGACAGGGAAGGAGAGAGAGAGCGACAGGGAAGGAGAGAGAGAGAGCGACGGAGGGAGAGAGCGAGAGAGCGACAGGGAGGGAGAGAGAGAGAGCGACAGGGAGGGAGAGAGAGCGACAGGGAAGGAGAGAGAGAGCGACAGGGAAGGAGAGAGCGAGCGACAGGGATGGAGAGAGCGAGCGACAGGGAAGGAGAGAGAGAGCGACTGGGAGGGAGAGAGAGAGCGACTGGGAAGGAGAGAGAGAGGGGGAGACAGAGAGAGGGAAGGAGAGAGAGAGGGGGAGACAGAGACAGGGAAGGAGAGAGAGAGGGGGAGACAGAGACAGGGAAGGAGAGAGAGAGGGGGAGACAGAGACAGGGAAGGAGAGAGAGAGGGGGAGACAGAGACAGGGAAGGAGAGAGAGAGGGGGAGACAGAGACAGGGAAGGAGAGAGAGAGGGGGAGACAGAGACAGGGAAGGAGAGAGAGAGGGGGGAGACAGAGACAGGGAAGGAGAGAGAGAGGGGGAGACAGAGACAGGGAAGGAGCGAGAGAGAGACAGGGAAGGAGAAAGCGAGCGAGCGAGCGACAGGGAAGGAGAGAGCGAGCGACTGGGAAGGAGAGAGAGAGATAGCGACTGGGAGGGAGAGAGAGAGCGACAGGGAAGGAGAGAGAGAGTGACAGGGAAGGAGAGAGAGAGCGACAGGGAAGGAGAGAGAGAGCGACAGGGAAGGAGAGAGAGAAAGAGCGACGGAGGGAGAGAGCGAGAGAGAGTGACAGGGAGGGAGAGAGAGCGACAGGGAAGGAGAGAGAGAGAGCGACAGGGAAGGAGAGAGAGAGCGACTGGGAAGGAGAGAGCGAGCGACAGGGAAGGAGAGAGAGAGAGAGAGCGAGCGACTGGGAAGGAGAGAGAGAGCGACTGGGAAGGAGAGAGAGAGCGACTGGGAAGGAGAGAGAGAGTGACAGGGAGGGAGAGAGCGAGCGACTGGGAAGGAGAGAGAGAGAGTGACAGGGAGGGAGAGAGCGAGCGACTGGGAGGGAGAGAGAGAGAGCGAGCGACTGGGAAGGAGAGAGAGAGAGTGACAGGGAGGGAGAGAGCGAGCGACTGGGAGGGAGAGAGAGAGAGCGACAGAGAGAGAGCGACAGAGAGGGAGGGAGAGAGAGGGAGAGAGAGGGGGAGGGAGAGAGAGAGAGAGAGGGAGGGAGAGGGAGGGAGAGAGAGAGAGAGAGGGAGGGAGAGAGAGAGGGAGGGAGAGAGAGAGAGGGAGGGGGAGAGGGAGAGAGAGGGAGGGAGAGAGAGAGCGACAGGGAAGGAGAGAGAGAGCGACAGGGAAGGAGAGAGAGAGAGCGACGGAGGGAGAGAGCGAGAGAGCGACAGGGAGGGAGAGAGAGAGAGCGACAGGGAGGGAGAGAGAGAGAGCGACAGGGAGGGAGAGAGAGCGACAGGGAAGGAGAGAGAGAGCGACAGGGAAGGAGAGAGCGAGCGACAGGGATGGAGAGAGCGAGCGACAGGGAAGGAGAGAGAGAGCGACTGGGAGGGAGAGAGAGAGCGACTGGGAAGGAGAGAGAGAGGGGGAGACAGAGAGAGGGAAGGAGAGAGAGAGGGGGAGACAGAGACAGGGAAGGAGAGAGAGAGGGGGAGACAGAGACAGGGAAGGAGAGAGAGAGGGGGAGACAGAGACAGGGAAGGAGAGAGAGAGGGGGAGACAGAGACAGGGAAGGAGAGAGAGAGGGGGAGACAGAGACAGGGAAGGAGAGAGAGAGGGGGAGACAGAGACAGGGAAGGAGAGAGAGAGGGGGAGACAGAGACAGGGAAGGAGAGAGAGAGGGGGAGACAGAGACAGGGAAGGAGAGAGAGAGGGGAAGGAGAGAGAGAGGGGGAGACAGAGACAGGGAAGGAGAGAGAGAGCGACAGGGAAGGAGGGAGAGAGAGAGAGAGCGACAGGGAGGGAGAGAGAGAGCGACAGGGAGGGAGAGAGAGAGCGACAGGGAGGGAGAGAGAGAGCGACAGGGAGGGAGAGAGAGAGCGACAGGGAGGGAGAGAGAGAGCGACAGGGAGGGAGAGAGAGAGCGACAGGGAAGGAGGGAGAGAGCGACAGGGAGGGAGAGAGCGAGCGACTGGGAGGGAGAGAGAGAGCGACTGGGAAGGAGGGAGAGAGAGAGCGACTGGGAAGGAGGGAGAGAGAGAGCGACAGGGAGTGAGAGAGAGATCGACAGGGAAGGAGGGAGAGAGCGACAGGGAGGGAGAGAGAGAGCGACAGGGAAGGAGGGAGAGAGCGACAGGGAGGGAGAGAGAGAGAGAGAGAGACAGGGAGGGAGAGAGAGAGAGAGCGACAGGGAGGGAGAGAGAGAGAGAGCGACAGGGAGGGAGAGAGAGAGAGAGCGACAGGGAGGGAGAGAGAGAGAGAGCGACAGGGAGGGAGAGAGAGAGAGAGAGCGACAGGGAGAGAGAGAGAGAGAGCGACAGGGAGGGAGAGAGAGAGAGAGAGAGAGCGACAGGGAGGGAGAGAGAGAGAGAGGGACAGGGAGGGAGAGAGAGAGAGAGAGAGACAGGGAGGGAGAGAGAGAGAGAGCGACAGGGAGAGAGAGAGAGAGAGCGACAGGGAGGGAGAGAGAGAGAGAGAGCGACAGGAAGGGAGAGAGAGAGAGAGAGCGACAGGGAGGGAGAGAGAGAGCGACAGGGAGGGAGAGAGAGAGAGCGACAGGGAGAGAGAGAGAGAGACTGACAGAGAGAGAGAGGGAGAGACTGACAGAGAGAGAGAGGGAGAGGCTGACAGAGAGAGAGAGAGGGAGAGACAGACAGAGGGAGAGAGAGAGACAGAGAGAGGGAGACAGAGAGTGGGAGACAGAGAGGGAGACAGAGACAGAGGGAGAGAGAGAGAGAGTGAGTGGGAGGGAGGGAGAGAGGGAGCGTGAGACAGAAAGAGAAAGGCAGAGCAAGAGAGAGAAAGTGACAAAGAGAGACAGAGAGAAAGACAAAGAGAGAAACAGAGAGAGAGAGTGAGAGACGGAGAGGGAGAGAGACAAAGAGAGAGAGATAGACAGAGAGAGGGACAGAGAGATAGACAGAGAGAGGGACAGAGAGATAGACAGAGAGAGGGACAGAGAGATAGATAGAGAGAGAGAGAACTCTCTCTCTCTCTCCCTCTCTCTCTCTCTCCCTCTCTCTCTCTCCCTCTCTCTCTCCCGCTCTCTGTGTCTCTCCGTCCTATTCCCCGTGGGATTAGCGAACTTCGCACAGAACGGGCGGGGAGGAGATGGGAGCTGCGATCTTTCCGTGTCTGTCTGTCTGTCTGTCTGGGGCTCGGATCCCAGCGAGCGTTGCTCAGTGGGTCTGCAGGGACTCACCTGGAGAATTGGTCGAGGAAAATTCCTCACTGAGGACTCCTGGAGATCGTCAGACATCGGAACCTGGAATGGGAAGGGGAATGAGTCAGTGTATATCGAATGGAGGGAGGGGGAGAGAGAGAGAGGGAGGGGGAGAGAGAGGGAGGGAGAGAGAGAGAGGGAGGGAGGGAGAGAGAGAGAGGGAGAGAGAGAGATGGAGGGAGGGAGAGAGAGAGAGGGAGAGAGAG
>NW_027139808.1:0-17500 GCF_035084215.1 Heptranchias perlo | reverse complement strand
GAGAGAGCGAGCGAGCGACAGGGAAGGAGAGAGCGAGAGAGAGCGACAGGGAAGGAGAGAGAGAGAGAGCAATGGAGGGAGAGAGCCAGAGCGACAGGGAGGGAGAGAGAGAGCGACAGGGAAGGAGAGAGAGAGCGACAGGGAAGGAGAGAGAGAGAGAGAGCGACGGAGGGAGAGAGCGAGAGAGCGACAGGGAGGGAGAGAGAGAGAGCGACAGGGAGGGAGAGAGAGCGACAGGGAAGGAGAGAGCGAGCGACTGGGAAGGAGAGAGAGAGGGGGAGACAGAGAGAGGGAAGGAGCGAGAGAGGGGGAGACAGAGACAGGGAAGGAGCGAGAGAGGGGGAGACAGAGAGAGGGAAGGAGAGAGAGAGGTTGAGACAGAGAGAGGGAAGGAGAGAGAGAGGGGGAGACAGAGACAGGGAAGGAGAGGGAGAGGGGGAGAGGGAGGGAGAGAGAGCGACAGGGAGGGAGAGAGCGAGCGACAGGGAAGGAGGGAGAGAGCTACTGGGAGGGAGAGAGAGAGAGAGAGCGACAGGGAAGGAGAGAGAGAGCGACTGGGAGGGAGAGAGAGAGCGACTGGGAGGGAGAGAGAGAGAGCGACAGGGAAGGAGAGAGAGAGAGGGAGACAGGGAGGGAGAGAGAGAGCGACTGGGAGGGAGAGAGAGAGCGACTGGGAAGGAGAGAGAGAGAGCGACAGGGAAGGAGAGAGAGAGAGGGAGACAGGGAGGGAGAGAGAGAGCGACTGGGAGGGAGAGAGAGAGCGACTGGGAGGGAGAGAGAGAGCGACTGGGAAGGAGAGAGAGAGAGCGACAGGGAAGGAGAGAGAGCGACAGGGAAGGAGAGAGAGCGACTGGGAGGGAGAGAGAGAGCGACTGGGAGGGAGAGAGAGAGCGACTGGGAGGGAGAGAGAGCGACTGGGAGGGAGAGAGAGAGCGACTGGGAGGGAGAGAGTGAGCGACTGGGAAGGAGAGAGAGAGAGTGACAGGGAAGGAGAGAGAGCGACTGGGAAGGAGAGAGAGAGCGAGAGACAGGGAAGGAGAGAGCGAGAGACAGGGAAGGAGAGAGCGAGCGACTGGGAAGGAGAGAGAGCGACTGGGAAGGAGAGAGAGAGCGACTGGGAGGGAGAGAGAGAGCGAGAGACAGGGAAGGAGAGAGCGAGCGACTGGGAAGGAGAGAGAGCGACTGGGAAGGAGAGAGAGCGACTGGGAGGGAGAGAGAGAGCGACTGGGAAGGAGAGAGAGAGCGAGCGACAGGGAAGGAGAGAGAGCGACTGGGAGGGAGAGAGAGAGCGAGCGACAGGGAAGGAGAGAGCGAGCGACAGGGAAGGAGAGAGCGAGCGACTGGGAAGGAGAGAGAGAGCGAGCAACAGGGAAGGAGAGAGCGAGCGACTGGGAAGGAGAGAGCGAGCGACTGGGAAGGAGAGAGAGAGCGACTGGGAAGGAGAGAGAGAGCGACTGGGAGGGAGAGAGAGAGCGACTGGGAAGGAGAGAGAGAGAGAGAGAGCGACAGGGAGGGAGAGAGAGAGCGACTGGGAGGGAGAGAGAGAGCGACTGGGAGGGAGAGAGAGAGCGACTGGGAGGGAGAGAGAGAGCGACTGGGAGGGAGAGAGAGAGCGACTGGGAGGGAGAGAGAGAGGGACTGGGAGGGAGAGAGAGAGCGACTGGGAGAGAGAGAGAGAGCGACTGGGAGGGAGAGAGAGAGCGACTGGGAGGGAGAGAGAGAGCGACTGGGAGGGAGAGAGAGAGCGACTGGGAGGGAGAGAGAGAGCGACTGGGAGGGAGAGAGAGAGCGACTGGGAAGGAGAGAGAGAGAGCGACAGGGAAGGAGAGAGAGCGACTGGGAAGGAGAGAGAGAGCGACTGGGAGGGAGAGAGAGAGCGAGAGACAGGGAAGGAGAGAGCGAGCGACTGGGAAGGAGAGAGAGCGACTGGGAAGGAGAGAGAGAGCGACTGGGAGGGAGAGAGAGAGCGAGAGACAGGGAAGGAGAGAGCGAGCGACTGGGAAGGAGAGAGAGCGACTGGGAAGGAGAGAGAGCGACTGGGAGGGAGAGAGAGAGCGACTGGGAAGGAGAGAGAGAGCGAGCGACAGGGAAGGAGAGAGAGCGAGCGACAGGGAAGGAGAGAGCGAGCGACTGGGAAGGAGAGAGAGAGCGAGCGACAGGGAAGGAGAGATCGAGCGACTGGGAAGGAGAGAGAGTGCGACTGGGAAGGAGAGAGAGAGCGACTGGGAAGGAGAGAGAGAGCGACAGGGAAGGAGAGAGAGAGCGACTGGGAAGGAGAGAGAGAGCGACTGGGAAGGAGAGAGAGAGCGACTGGGAAGGAGAGAGAGAGTGACAGGGAGGGAGAGAGAGAGTGACAGGGAAGGAGAGAGAGAGCGACTGGGAAGGAGAGAGAGAGCAACTGGGAAGGAGAGAGCGAGCGACAGGGAAGGAGAGAGCGAGCGACAGGGAAGGAGAGAGAGAGCGACTGGGAAGGAGAGAGAGAGTGACAGAGAGGGAGGGAGAGAGCGACTGGGAAGGAGAGAGAGAGTGACAGAGAGGGAGGGAGAGAGAGAGGGGGAGGAGAGAGAGAGAGACAGGGAGGGAGAGAGGGAGAGACGGGGAGGGAGAGAGAGAGAGACAGGGAGGGAGAGAGAGAGAGAGCGACAGGGAGCGAGGGAGAGAGAGCGACAGGGAGGGAGAGAGAGAGAGAGCGACAGGGAGGGAGAGAGAGAGAGAGAGCGACAGGGAGGGAGAGAGAGAGAGCGACAGGGAGGGAGAGAGAGAGAGCGACAGGGAGGGAGAGAGAGAGGGAGGGAGAGAGAGAGAGCGACAGGGAGGGAGAGAGAGAGAGCGACAGGGAGGGAGAGAGAGAGAGAGCGACAGGGAGGGAGAGAGAGAGAGAGCGACAGGGAGGGAGGGAGTGAGAGAGCGACAGGGAGGGAGAGAGAGAGAGAGCGACAGGGAGGGAGAGAGAGAGAGAGCGACAGGGAGGGAGAGAGAGAGAGAGCGACAGGGAGGGAGAGAGAGAGAGAGCGACAGGGAGGGAGAGAGAGAGAGAGAGCGACAGGGAGGGAGAGAGAGAGAGACAGGGAGAGAGAGAGAGAGAGAGCGACAGGGAGGGAGAGAGAGAGAGCGACAGGGAGGGAGAGAGAGAGAGAGAGCGACAGGGAGGGAGAGAGAGAGAGCGACAGGGAGGGAGAGAGAGAGAGAGGGGACCGAGTGCAACATATCAAAATTTGCAGATGATACAAAGATGGGAGGGAAAGTAGAGAGTGAGGAGGACATAAAAAACCTGCAAGGGGATATAGACAGGCTGGGTGAGTGGGCGGAGATTTGGCAGATGCAAATATAATATTGGAAAATGTGAGGTTATGCACTTTGGCAGGAAAAAATCAGAGAGCAAGTTATTTTCTTAATGGCGAGAGACTGGAAAGTACTGCAGTACAAAGGGATCTGGGGGTCCTAGTGCAAGAAATCAAAAAGTTGGTATGCAGGTGCAGCAGGTGATCAAGAAAGCCAACGGAATGTTGGCTTTTATTGCTCGGGGGATAGAATATAAAAACAAGGAGGTATTGCTGCAGTTATATAAGGTATTGGTGAGACCGCACCTGGAATACTGCATACAGTTTGGTCTCCATACTTAAGAAAAGACATACTTGCTCTCGAGGCAGTACAAAGAAGGTTCACTCGGTTAATCCGGGGATGAGGGGGCGGACCATATGAGGAGAGGTTGAGTAGATTGGGACTCTACTCATTGGAGTTCAGAAGAATGAGAGGCGATCTTATTGAAACATATAAGATTGTGAAGGGTCTTGATCGGGTGGATGCAGTAAGGATGTTCCCAAAGATGGGTGAAACTAGAACTAGGGGGCATAATCTTAGAATAAGGGGCTGCTCTTTCAAACTGAGATGAGGAGAAACTTCTTCACTCAGAGGGTGGTCGGTCTGTGGAATTTGCTGCCCCAGGAAGCTGTGGAAGCTACATCATTAGATAAATTTAAAACAGAAATAGACAGTTTCCTAGAAGTAAAGGGAATTAGGGGTTATGGGGAGCGGGCAGGAAATTGGACATGAAGCTGAGTTCGGATCGGTCAATGCCCTGTGGGTGGCGGAGAGGGCCCAGGGGCTATGTGGCCGGGTCCTGCTCCGACTTCTTGTGTTCTTTAGATTTGTGGTTGGGATCAGATCAGCCATGATCTTATTGAATGGCGGAGCAGGCTCGAGGGGGCCGATTGGCCTACTCCTGCTCCAATTTCTTATGTTCTTATGTTCTTATGACAGGGAGGGAGAGAGAGAGAGAGCGACAGGGAGGGAGAGAGAGAGAGAGAGCGACAGGGAGGGAGAGAGAGAGAGAGAGCGACAGGGAGGGAGAGAGAGAGAGAGAGCGACAGGGAGGGAGAGAGAGAGAGAGCGACAGGGAGGGAGAGAGAGAGAGCGACAGGGAGGGAGAGAGAGAGAGAGCGACAGGGAGGGAGAGAGAGAGAGAGCGACAGGGAGGGAGAGAGAGAGAGAGCGACAGGGAGGGAGAGAGAGAGAGAGAGGGAGAGAGAGAGAGAGAGGGAGAGAGAGAGAGAGAGGGACAGGGAGGGAGAGAGAGAGAGCGACAGGGAGGGAGAGAGAGAGAGAGCGACAGGGAGGGAGAGAGAGAGAGAGCGACAGGGAGGGAGAGAGAGAGAGAGAGCGACAGGGAGGGAGAGAGAGAGAGAGAGCGACAGGGAGAGAGAGAGAGAGAGCGACAGGGAGGGAGAGAGAGAGAGCGCGACAGGGAGGGAGAGAGAGAGAGCGACAGGGAGGGAGAGAGAGAGAGAGCGACAGGTAGGGAGAGAGAGAGAGAGAGCGACAGGGAGAGAGAGAGAGAGAGCGACAGGGAGGGAGAGAGAGAGAGAGCGACAGGGAGGGAGAGAGAGAGAGAGAGCGACAGGGAGGGAGAGAGAGAGAGAGAGCGACAGGGAGGGAGAGAGAGAGAGAGCGACAGGGAGGGAGAGAGAGAGAGAGCGACAGGGAGGGAGAGAGAGAGAGAGCGACAGGGACGGAGAGAGAGAGAGAGAGCGACAGGGAGGTAGAGAGAGAGAGAGAGAGACAGGTAGGGAGGGGAGAGAGAGAGCGACAGGGAGGGAGAGAGAGAGAGAGAGAGGGAGAGAGAGAGCGACAGGGAGAGAGAGAGAGAGAGAGAGGGAGGGAGAGAGAGAGAGGGAGGGAGGGAGAGAGAGAGAGGGAGGGAGGGAGAGAGAGAGCGACAGGGAGGGAGAGAGAGAGAGAGAGCGACAGGGAGGGAGAGAGAGAGAGAGCGACAGGGAGGGAGAGAGAGAGAGAGAGCGACAGGGAGGGAGAGAGAGAGAGAGCGACGGAGGGAGAGAGAGAGAGAGCGACAGGGAGGGACAGAGAGAGAGAGCGACAGGGAGGGAGAGAGAGAGAGAGAGCGACAGGGAGGGAGAGAGAGAGAGAGCGACAGGGAGGGAGAGAGAGAGAGAGCGACAGGGAGGGAGAGAGAGAGAGAGCGACAGGGAGGGAGGGAGAGAGAGAGCGACAGGGAGGGAGAGTGAGAGAGAGCGACAGGGAGGGAGAGTGAGAGAGAGCGACAGGGAGGGAGAGAGAGAGAGAGCGACAGGGAGAGAGAGAGAGAGAGAGCGACAGGGAGGGAGAGAGAGAGAGAGCGACAGGGAGGGAGGGAGAGAGAGAGCGACAGGGAGGGAGAGTGAGAGAGAGCGACAGGGAGGGAGGGAGAGAGAGAGCGACAGGGAGGGAGAGTGAGAGAGAGCGACAGGGAGGGAGAGAGAGAGAGAGAGACAGGGAGGGAGAGAGAGAGAGAGAGGGAGGGAGAGAGAGCGACAGGGAGGGAGAGAGAGAGAGAGCGACAGGGAGGGAGAGAGAGAGAGCGACAGGGAGGGAGAGAGAGAGAGAGCGACAGGGAGGGAGAGAGAGAGAGAGCGACAGGGAGAGAGAGAGAGAGAGGGACAGGGAGAGAGAGAGAGAGAGCGACAGGGAGGGAGAGAGAGAGAGTGCGACAGGGAGGGAGAGAGAGAGAGAGCGACAGGGAGGGAGAGAGAGAGAGAGCGACAGGGAGGGAGAGAGAGAGAGAGGGACAGGGAGGGAGAGTGAGAGAGAGCGACAGGGAGGGAGAGAGAGAGAGCGACAGGGAGGGAGAGAGAGAGAGAGCGACAGGGAGGGAGAGAGAGAGAGAGCGACAGGGAGGGAGAGAGAGAGAGCGACAGGGAGGGAGAGAGAGAGAGAGCGACAGGGAGGGAGAGAGAGAGAGAGCGACAGGGAGGGAGAGAGAGAGAGAGCGACAGGGAGGGAGAGAGAGAGAGAGCGACAGGGACGGAGAGAGAGAGAGCGCGACAGGGAGGGAGAGAGAGAGCGACAGGAAGGGAGAGAGAGAGAGTGACAGGGAGGGAGAGAGAGAGAGAGCGACAGGGAGGGAGAGAGAGAGAGCGCGACAGGGAGGGAGAGAGAGAGAGAGCGACAGGGAGGGAGAGAGAGAGAGAGAGACAGGGAGGGAGAGAGAGCGACAGGGAGGGAGAGAGAGAGAGAGCGACAGGGAGGGAGGGAGAGAGAGAGCGACAGGGAGGGAGAGAGAGAGCGACAGGGAGGGGAGAGAGAGAGAGCGACAGGGAGGGAGAGAGAGAGCGACAGGGAGGGAGAGAGAGAGAGAGCGACAGGGAGGGAGAGAGAGAGAGAGCGACAGGGAGGGAGAGAGAGAGAGAGCGACAGGGAGGGAGAGAGAGAGAGAGCGACAGGGAGGGAGAGAGAGAGAGAGCGACAGGGAGGGAGAGAGAGAGAGAGCGACAGGGAGGGAGAGAGAGAGAGAGCGACAGGGAGGGAGAGAGAGAGAGAGCGACAGGGAGAGAGAGAGAGAGAGAGCGACAGGGAGGGAGAGAGAGAGAGAGCGACAGGGAGGAGAGAGAGAGAGAGAAAGGGAGGGAGAGAGAGAGAGAGCGACAGGGAGGGAGAGAGAGAGAGAGAGAGAGAGGGAGGGAGAGAGAGAGAGAGCGACAGGGAGGGAGAGAGAGAGAGAGCGACAGGGAGGGAGAGAGAGAGAGAGCGACAGGGAGGGAGAGAGAGAGCGACAGGGAGGAGAGAGAGAGAGAGCGACAGGGAGGGAGAGAGAGAGAGAGCGACAGGGAGGGAGAGAGAGAGAGAGCGACAGGGAGGGAGAGAGAGAGAGAGCGACAGGGAGGGAGAGAGAGAGCGACAGGGAGGGAGAGAGAGAGAGCGACAGGGAGGGAGAGAGAGAGAGAGCGACAGGGAGGGAGAGAGAGAGAGAGCGACAGGGAGGGAGAGAGAGAGAGAGCGACAGGGAGGGAGAGAGAGAGAGAGCGACAGGGAGGGAGAGAGAGAGAGAGCGACAGGGAGGGAGAGAGAGAGAGAGCGACAGGGAGGGAGAGAGAGAGAGAGCGACAGGGAGGGAGAGAGAGAGAGAGCGACAGGGAGGGAGAGAGAGAGAGAGAGCGACAGGGAGGGAGAGAGAGAGAGAGAGATAGGGAGAGAGAGAGAGAGCGACAGGGAGGGAGAGAGAGAGAGCGACAGGTAGGGAGAGAGAGAGCGACAGGGAGGGAGAGAGAGATAGAGCGACAGGGAGGAGAGAGAGATAGAGCGACAGGTAGGGAGAGAGAGAGAGAGAGCGACAGGGAGGGAGAGAGAGAGAGAGCGACAGGGAGGGAGAGAGAGAGAGAGCGACAGGGAGGGAGAGAGAGAGAGAGCGACAGCGAGGGAGAGAGAGAGAGAGAGAGAGAGAGCGACAGGGAGGGAGAGAGAGGGAGAGACAGGGAGAGAGAGCGACAGGGAGGGAGAGAGAGAGAGAGAGAGCGACAGGGAGGGAGAGAGAGAGAGAGCGTCAGGGAGGGAGAGAGAGAGAGCGACAGGGAGGGAGAGAGAGAGAGAGCGACAGGGAGGGAGAGAGAGAGAGAGCGTCAGGGAGGGAGAGAGAGAGAGCGACAGGGAGGGAGAGAGAGAGAGGAGCGACAGGGAGGGAGAGAGAGAGAGAGCGACAGGTAGGGAGAGAGAGAGAGAGCGACAGGTAGGGAGAGAGAGAGAGAGCGACAGGGAGGGAGAGAGAGAGAGAGCGACAGGGAGGGAGGGAGAGAGAGAGCGACAGGGAGGGAGGGAGAGAGAGAGCGACAGGGAGGGAGAGAGAGAGAGAGCGACAGGGAGGGAGAGAGAGAGAGCGACAGGGAGGGAGAGAGAGAGAGCGACAGGGAGGGAGAGAGAGAGAGCGACAGGGAGGGAGGGAGGGAGAGAGAGAGCGACAGGGAGGGAGGGAGAGAGAGAGAGCGACAGGGAGGGGAGAGAGAGAGAGCGACAGGGAGGGAGGGAGGGAGAGAGAGAGCGACAGGGAGGGAGAGAGAGAGAGAGCGACAGGGAGGGAGAGAGAGAGAGAGCGACAGGGAGGGAGAGAGAGAGAGAGAGCGACAGTGAGGGAGAGAGAGAGAGAGCGACAGGGAGGAGAGAGAGAGAGAGCGACAGGGAGAGAGAGAGAGAGAGAGCGACAGGGAGGGAGAGAGAGAGAGAGCGACAGGGAGGGAGAGAGAGAGAGAGAAAGGGAGGGAGAGAGAGAGAGAGCGACAGGGAGGGAGAGAGAGAGAGAGAGAGGGAGGGAGAGAGAGAGAGAGCGACAGGGAGGGAGAGAGAGAGAGAGCGACAGGGAGGGAGAGAGAGAGCGACAGGGAGGGAGAGAGAGAGAGAGCGACAGGGAGGGAGAGAGAGAGAGAGCGACAGGGAGGGAGAGAGAGAGAGAGCGACAGGGAGGGAGAGAGAGAGAGAGCGACAGGGAGGGAGAGAGAGAGAGAGCGACAGGGAGGGAGAGAGAGAGCGACAGGGAGGGAGAGAGAGAGAGAGCGACAGGGAGGGAGAGAGAGAGAGAGCGACAGGGAGGGAGAGAGAGAGAGAGCGACAGGAGGGAGAGAGAGAGAGAGCGACAGGGAGGGAGAGAGAGAGAGAGCGACAGGGAGGGAGGGAGAGAGAGAGCGACAGGGAGGGAGAGAGAGAGAGAGCGACAGGGAGGGAGAGAGAGAGAGAGCGACAGGGAGGGAGAGCAAGAGAGAGAGCGACAGGGAGGGAGAGAGAGAGATAGGGAGAGAGAGAGAGAGCGACAGGGAGGGAGAGAGAGAGAGCGACAGGTAGGGAGAGAGAGAGCGACAGGGGAGGGAGAGAGAGAGAGAGCGACAGGTAGGGAGAGAGAGAGAGAGAGCGACAGGGAGGGAGAGAGAGAGAGAGCGACAGGGAGGGAGAGAGAGAGAGAGCGACAGGGAGGGAGAGAGAGAGAGAGCGACAGGGAGGGAGAGAGAGAGAGAGAGAGAGAGAGCGACAGGGAGGGAGAGAGAGGAGAGACAGGGAGAGAGAGCGACAGGGAGGGAGAGAGAGAGAGAGAGAGCGACAGGGAGGGAGAGAGAGAGAGAGCGTCAGGGAGGGAGAGAGAGAGAGCGACAGGGAGGGAGAGAGAGAGAGAGCGACAGGGAGGGAGAGAGAGAGAGAGCGTCAGGGAGGGAGAGAGAGAGAGCGACAGGGAGGGAGAGAGAGAGAGAGCGACAGGGAGGGAGAGAGAGAGAGAGCGACAGGTAGGGAGAGAGAGAGAGAGAGCGACAGGGAGGGAGAGAGAGAGAGAGAGCGACAGGAGGGAGAGAGAGAGAGAGCGACAGGGAGGGAGGGAGAGAGAGAGCGACAGGGAGGGAGAGAGAGAGAGAGCGACAGGGAGGGAGAGAGAGAGAGCGACAGGGAGGGAGAGAGAGAGAGCGACAGGGAGGGAGGGAGGGAGAGAGAGAGCGACAGGGAGGGAGGGAGAGAGAGAGAGCGACAGGGAGGGAGAGAGAGAGAGCGACAGGGAGGGAGGGAGGGAGAGAGAGAGCGACAGGGAGGGAGAGAGAGAGAGAGCGACAGGGAGGGAGAGAGAGAGAGAGCGACAGGGAGGGAGAGAGAGAGAGAGAGCGACAGTGAGGGAGAGAGAGAGAGAGAGAGAGAGGGAGGGAGAGAGAGAGAGAGAGAGCGACAGGGAGAGAGAGAGAGAGAGAGCGACAGGGAGGGAGAGAGAGAGAGCGTCAGGGAGGGAGAGAGAGAGAGCGACAGGGAGGGAGGGAGTGAGAGAGAGAGCGACAGGGAGGGAGAGAGAGAGAGAGAGCGACAGGGAGGGAGAGAGAGAGAGCGACAGGGAGGGAGAGAGACAGAGAGAGCGACAGGGAGGGAGAGAGAGAGAGCGACAGGGAGGGAGAGAGAGAGAGGGACAGGGAGAGAGAGAGAGAGAGAGCGACAGGGAGGGAGAGAGAGAGAGAGAGAGAGCGACACGGAGGGAGAGAGAGAGAGACAGGGAGAGAGAGAGAGCGACAGGGAGAGAGAGAGAGAGAGAGAGCGACAGGGAGGGAGAGAGAGAGAGAGCGACAGGGAGGGAGAGAGAGAGAGAGAGAGCGACAGGGAGGAGAGAGAGAGAGAGCGACAGGGAGGGAGAGAGAGAGCGAGAGGGAGGGAGAGAGAGAGCGAGAGGGAGGGAGAGAGAGAGAGAGAGAGCGACAGGAGGGAGAGAGAGAGAGAGCGACAGGGAGGGAGAGAGAGAGAGAGCGACAGGGAGGGAGAGAGAGAGAGAGAGCGACAGGGAGGGAGAGAGAGAGAGCGACAGGGAGGGAGAGAGAGAGAGCGACAGGGAGGGAGAGAGAGAGAGAGCGACAGGGACGGAGAGAGAGAGAGAGAGCGACAGGGAGGGAGAGAGAGAGAGCGACAGGGAGGGAGAGAGAGAGAGAGAGCGACAGGGAGGGAGAGAGAGAGAGAGAGCGACAGGGAGGGAGAGAGAGAGAAAGCGACAGGGAGGGAGAGAGAGAGAGAGCGACAGGGAGGGAGAGAGAGAGAGCGACAGGTAGGGAGAGAGAGAGAGAGCGACAGGGAGGGAGAGAGAGAGAGAGCGACAGGGAGGGAGGGAGAGAGAGAGCGACAGGGAGGGAGGGAGAGAGAGAGCGACAGGGAGGGAGAGAGAGAGAGAGCGAAAGGGAGGGAGAGAGAGAGAGAGCGACAGGGAGGGAGAGAGAGAGAGAGCGACAGGGAGGGAGAGAGAGAGAGAGAGCGACAGGGAGGGAGAGAGAGAGAGAGAGCGACAGGGAGGGAGAGAGAGAGAGCGACAGGGAGGGAGGGAGAGAGAGAGCGACAGGGAGGGAGAGAGAGAGAGAGCGACAGGGAGGGAGAGAGAGAGAGCGACAGGGAGAGAGAGAGAGAGAGCGACAGGGAGGAGAGAGAGAGGGAGGGAGAGAGAGAGAGAGAGAGAGCGACAGGGAGGGAGGGAGAGAGAGAGCGACAGGGAGGGAGGGAGAGAGAGAGCGACAGGGAGGGAGAGAGAGAGAGCGAAAGGGAGGAAGAGAGAGAGAGAGAGGGACAGGGAGGGAGAGAGAGAGAGAGAGCGACAGGGAGGGAGGGAGAGAGAGAGCGACAGGGAGGGAGAGAGAGAGAGAGCGACTGGAGGAGGAGAGAGAGAGAGCGACAGGGAGGGAGAGAGAGAGAGAGCGACAGGGAAGGAGGGAGAGAGCGACAGGGAGGGAGAGAGAGAGAGAGCGACAGGGAGGGAGAGAGAGAGAGCGACAGGGAGAGAGAGAGAGAGAGAGAGCGACAGGGAGGGAGAGAGAGAGAGAGAGCGACAGGGAGGGAGAGAGAGAGGGAGGGAGAGAGAGAGAGAGAGAGAGCGACAGGGAGGGAGGGAGAGAGAGAGCGACAGGGAGGGAGGAGAGAGAGAGCGACAGGGAGGGAGGGAGAGAGAGAGCGACAGGGAGGGAGAGAGAGAGAGCGAAAGGGAGGGAGAGAGAGAGAGAGCGACAGGGAGGGAGAGAGAGAGAGCGACAGGGAGGGAGAGAGAGAGAGAGCGACAGGGAGGGAGAGAGAGAGAGAGAGGGACAGGGAGGGAGGGAGAGAGAGAGCGACAGGAGGGAGGGAGAGAGAGAGCGACAGGGACGGAGAGAGAGAGAGAGCGACAGGGAGGGAGAGAGAGAGAGAGCGACAGGGAGGGAGAGAGAGAGCGACAGGAGGGAGAGAGAGAGAGAGCGACAGGGAGGGAGAGAGAGAGCGACAGGGAGGGAGGGAGAGAGAGAGCGACAGGGAGGGAGAGAGAGAGCGACAGGGAGGGAGGGAGAGAGAGAGCGACAGGGAGGGAGAGAGAGAGCGACAGGGAGGGAGAGAGAGAGCGACAGGGAGGGAGGGAGAGGAGAGAGAGCGACAGGGAGGGAGAGAGAGAGAGAGCGACGGGGAGGGAGAGAGAGAGAGAGCGACAGGGAGGGAGAGAGAGAGAGAGCGACAGGGAGGGAGAGAGAGAGAGAGAGCGACAGGGAGGAGGGAGAGAGAGAGCGACAGGGAGGGAGAGAGAGAGAGAGCGACTGGGAGGGAGAGAGAGAGAGAGCGACAGGGAGGGAGAGAGAGAGAGAGCGACAGGGAAGGAGGGAGAGCGCGACAGGGAGGGAGAGAGAGAGAGAGCGACAGGGAGGGAGAGAGAGAGAGCGACAGGGAGAGAGAGAGAGAGAGAGAGAGCGACAGGGAGGGAGAGAGAGAGAGAGAGCGACAGGGAGGGAGAGAGAGAGAGAGAGCGACAGGGAGGGAGAGAGAGAGGGAGGGAGAGAGAGAGAGAGCGACAGGGAGGGAGAGAGAGAGAGAGAGCGACAGGGAGGGAGGGAGAGAGAGAGCGACAGGGAGGGAGAGAGAGAGAGAGCGACTGAGGGGAGAGAGAGAGAGAGCGACAGGGAGGGAGAGAGAGAGAGAGCGACAGGGAAGGAGGGAGAGAGCGACAGGGAGGGAGAGAGAGAGAGAGCGACAGGGAGGGAGAGAGAGAGAGCGACAGGGAGAGAGAGAGAGAGAGAGAGAGCGACAGGGAGGGAGAGAGAGAGAGAGAGCGACAGGGAGGGAGAGAGAGAGAGAGAGCGACAGGGAGGGAGAGAGAGAGGGAGGAGAGAGAGAGAGAGAGAGCGACAGGGAGGGAGAGAGAGAGAGAGAGAGGGAGGGAGAGAGAGAGAGAGAGAGAGCGACAGGGAGGGAGGGAGAGAGAGAGCGACAGGGAGGGAGGGAGAGAGAGAGCGACAGGGAGGGAGGGAGAGAGAGAGCGACAGGGAGGGAGAGAGAGAGAGCGAAAGGGAGGGAGAGAGAGAGAGAGCGACAGGGAGGGAGAGAGAGAGAGCGACAGGGAGGGAGAGAGAGAGAGAGCGACAGGGAGGGAGAGAGAGAGAGAGAGGGACAGGGAGGGAGGGAGAGAGAGAGCGACAGGGAGGGAGGGAGAGAGAGAGCGACAGGGACGGAGAGGAGAGAGAGAGCGACAGGGAGGGGAGAGAGAGAGCGACAGGGAGGGAGAGAGAGAGAGAGCGACAGGGAGGGAGAGAGAGAGAGAGCGACAGGGAGGGAGAGATGAGAGCGACAGGGAGGGAGAGAGAGAGAGAGCGACAGGGAGGGAGAGAGAGAGCGACAGGGAGGGAGGGAGAGAGAGAGCGACAGGGAGGGAGAGAGAGAGCGACAGGGAGGGAGGGAGAGAGAGCGACAGGGAGGGAGAGAGAGAGAGCGACAGGGAGGGAGAGAGAGAGCGACAGGGAGGGAGGGAGAGAGAGAGCGACGGGGAGGGAGAGAGAGAGAGAGCGACGGGGAGGGAGAGAGAGAGAGAGCGACGGGGAGGGAGAGAGAGAGAGAGAGCGACAGGGAGGGAGAGAGAGAGAGAGCGACAGGGAGAGAGAGAGAGAGAGAGCGACAGGGAGGGAGAGAGAGAGAGAGAGCGACAGGGAGGGAGAGAGAGAGAGAGCGACAGGGAGGGAGAGAGAGAGAGCGACAGGGAGGGAGAGAGAGAGAGCGACAGGGAGGGAGAGAGAGAGAGCGACAGGGAGGGAGAGAGAGAGAGCGACAGGGAGGGAGAGAGAGAGAGAGCGACAGAGAGGGAGAGAGAGAGAGAGCGACAGGGAGGGAGGGAGAGAGAGAGCGACAGGGAGGGAGAGAGAGAGAGAGCGACAGGTAGGGAGAGAGAGAGAGAGCGACAGGGAGGGAGAGAGAGAGAGAGCGACAGGTAGGGAGAGAGAGAGCGACAGGGAGGGAGAGAGAGAGAGAGCGACAGGGAGGGAGAGAGAGAGAGAGCGACAGGGAGGGAGAGAGAGAGAGAGCGACAGGAGGGAGAGAGAGAGAGAGCGACAGGGAGGGAGAGAGAGAGAGAGAGCGTCAGGGAGGGAGAGAGAGAGAGAGAGAGAGCGACAGGGAGGGAGAGAGAGAGAGAGCGACAGGGAGGGAGAGAGAGAGAGAGCGACAGGGAGGGAGAGAGAGAGAGAGCGACAGGGAGGGAGAGAGAGAGAGAGCGACAGGGAGGGAGAGAGAGAGAGAGAGAGAGCGACAGGGAGGGAGAGAGAGAGAGAGCGCGACAGGGAGGGAGAGAGAGAGAGAGGGACAGGGAGGGAGAGAGAGAGAGACAGGGAGGGAGAGAGAGAGAGACAGGGAGGGAGAGAGAGAGAGAGAGCGACAGGGAGGGAGAGAGAGAGAGAGCGACAGGGAGGGAGGGAGAGAGCGACAGGGAGGGAGAGAGAGAGAGAGAACGACAGGGAGGGAGAGAGAGAGAGAGCGACAGGGAGGGAGAGAGAGAGAGAGCGACAGGGAGGGAGAGAGAGAGAGAGCGACAGGGAGGGATGAGAGAGAGAGAGAGCGACAGGGAGGGAGAGAGAGAGAGCGACAGGGAGGGAGAGAGAGAGAGAGTGACAGGGAGGGAGAGAGAGAGAGAGCGACGGAGGGAGAGAGAGAGAGAGAGAGCGACAGGGAGGGAGAGAGAGAGAGAGCGACAGGGAGGGAGAGAGAGAGAGAGAGCGACAGGGAGGGAGAGAGAGAGAGAGAGCGACAGGGAGGGAGAGAGAGAGAGAGAGCGACAGGGAGGGGAGAGAGAGAGAGAGAGCGACAGGGAGGGAGAGAGAGAGAGAGAGCGACAGGGAGAGAGAGAGAGAGAGAGAGTGACAGGGAGGGAGAGAGCGAGAGCGACAGGGATGGAGAGAGAGAGAGAGAGCGACAGGAGGGAGGGAGAGAGAGAGAGCGACAGGGAGGGAGAGAGAGAGAGAGCGACAGGGAGGGAGAGAGAGAGAGAGCGACAGGGAGGGAGAGAGAGAGAGAGCGACAGGGAGGGAGAGAGAGAGAGAGCGACAGGGAGGGAGAGAGAGAGAGAGCGACAGGGAGGGAGAGAGAGAGAGAGAGCGACAGGGAGGGAGAGAGAGAGCGACAGGGAGGGAGAGAGAGAGAGCGACAGGGAGGGAGAGAGAGAGAGAGAGCGACAGGGAGGGAGAGAGAGAGAGAGAGCGACAGGGAGGAGAGAGAGAGAGAGAGCGACAGGGAGGGAGAGAGAGAGAGAGAGCGACAGGGAGGGAGGGAGAGAGAGAGCGACAGGGAGGGAGAGAGAGAGAGAGCGACTGGGAGGGAGAGAGAGAGAGAGCGACAGGGAAGGAGGGAGAGAGCGACAGGGAGGGAGAGAGAGAAGAGAGCGACAGGGAGGGAGAGAGAGAGAGCGACAGGGAGAGAGAGAGAGAGAGAGAGAGCGACAGGGAGGGAGAGAGAGAGAGAGAGCGACAGGGAGGGAGAGAGAGAGAGAGAGCGACAGGGAGGGAGAGAGAGAGGGAGGGAGAGAGAGAGAGAGCGACAGGGAGGGAGAGAGAGAGAGAGAGCGACAGGGAGGGAGGGAGAGAGAGAGCGACAGGGAGGGAGAGAGAGAGAGAGCGACTGGGAGGGAGAGAGAGAGAGAGCGACAGGGAGGGGAGAGAGAGAGAGAGCGACAGGGAAGGAGGGAGAGAGCGACAGGGAGGGAGAGAGAGAGAGAGCGACAGGGAGGGAGAGAGAGAGAGCGACAGGGGAGAGAGAGAGAGAGAGAGAGAGAGCGACAGGGAGGGAGAGAGAGAGAGAGAGCGACAGGGAGGGGAGAGAGAGAGAGAGAGCGACAGGGAGGGAGAGAGAGAGGGAGGGAGAGAGAGAGAGAGAGAGAGCGACAGGGAGGGAGAGAGAGAGAGAGAGAGGGAGGGAGAGAGAGAGAGAGAGAGAGCGACAGGGAGGGGAGGGAGAGAGAGAGCGACAGGGAGGGAGGGAGAGAGAGAGCGACAGGGAGGGAGGGAGAGAGAGAGCGACAGGGAGGGAGAGAGAGAGAGCGAAAGGGAGGGAGAGAGAGAGAGAGCGACAGGGAGGGAGAGAGAGAGAGCGACAGGGAGGGAGAGAGAGAGAGAGCGACAGGGAGGGAGAGAGAGAGAGAGAGGGACAGGGAGGGAGGGAGAGAGAGAGCGACAGGGAGGGAGGGAGAGAGAGAGCGACAGGGACGGAGAGAGAGAGAGAGCGACAGGGAGGGAGAGAGAGAGCGACAGGGAGGGAGAGAGAGAGAGAGCGACAGGGAGGGAGAGAGGACGAGAGCGACAGGGAGGGAGAGAGAGAGCGACCAGGGAGGGAGAGAGAGAGAGAGCGACAGGGAGGGAGAGAGAGAGCGACAGGGAGGGAGGGAGAGAGAGAGCGACAGGGAGGGAGAGAGAGAGCGACAGGGAGGGAGGAGAGAGAGAGCGACAGGGAGGGAGAGAGAGAGCGACAGGGAGGGAGAGAGAGAGCGACAGGGAGGGAGGGAGAGAGAGAGCGACGGGGAGGGAGAGAGAGAGAGAGCGACGGGGAGGGAGAGAGAGAGAGAGCGACGGGGAGGGAGAGAGAGAGAGAGAGCGACAGGGAGGAGAGAGAGAGAGAGAGCGACAGGGAGTGAGAGAGAGAGAGAGAGCGACAGGGAGGGAGAGAGAGAGAGAGCGACAGGGAGGGAGAGAGAGAGAGCGCGACAGGAGGGAGAGAGAGAGAGCGACAGGAGGAGAGAGAGAGAGAGCGACAGGGAGGGAGAGAGAGAGAGCGACAGGGAGGGAGAGAGAGAGAGCGACAGGGAGGAGAGAGAGAGAGAGCGACAGAGAGGGAGAGAGAGAGAGAGCGACAGGGAGGGAGGGAGAGAGAGAGCGACAGGGAGGGAGAGAGAGAGAGAGCGACAGGTAGGGAGAGAGAGAGAGAGCGACAGGGAGGGAGAGAGAGAGAGAGCGACAGGTAGGGAGAGAGAGAGCGACAGGGAGGGAGAGAGAGAGAGAGCGACAGGGAGGGAGAGAGAGAGAGAGCGACAGGGAGGGAGAGAGAGAGAGAGCGACAGGGAGGGAGAGAGAGAGAGAGCGACAGGGAGGGAGAGAGAGAGAGAGCGACAGGGAGGGAGAGAGAGAGAGAGAGCGTCAGGGAGGGAGAGAGAGAGAGAGAGAGAGAGCGACAGGGAGGGAGAGAGAGAGAGAGCGACAGGGAGGAGAGAGAGAGAGAGCGACAGGGAGGGAGAGAGAGAGAGAGCGACAGAGAGGGAGAGAGAGAGAGAGCGACAGGGAGGGAGAGAGAGAGAGAGAGAGAGCGACAGGGAGGGAGAGAGAGAGAGAGCGCGACAGGGAGGGAGAGAGAGAGAGAGGGACAGGGAGGGAGAGAGAGAGAGACAGGGAGGGAGAGAGAGAGAGAGAGCGACAGGGAGGGAGAGAGAGAGAGAGCGACAGGGAGGGAGGGAGAGAGCGACAGGGAGGGAGAGAGAGAA